>NC_134269.1:212186288-212432334 GCF_031893055.1 Leptodactylus fuscus | reverse complement strand
TTACTACTCCTATGTACAAGAATATAACTACTATAATACTACCTCCTATGTACAAGAATATAACTACTATAATACTGCTCCTATGTACAAGAATATAACTACTATAATACTGCTCCTATGTACAAGAATATAACTACTATAATAATACTCTGATGTACAAGAATATAACTACTATAATACTACTCCTATGTACAAGAATATAACTACTATAATACTGCTCCTATGTACACAAATATAACTACTATAATACTGCCCCCTATGTACAAGAATATAACTACTATAATACTGCTCCTATGTACAAGAATATAACTACTATAATACTACTCCTATGTACAAGAATATAACTACTATAATACTACTCCTATGTACAAGAATATAACTACTATAATACTGCTCCTATGTACAAGAATATAACTACTATAATACTACTCCTATGTACAAGAATATAACTACTATAATACTACTCCTATGTACAAGAATATAACTACTATAATACTACCTCCTATGTACAAGAATATAACTATTATAATACTACCTCCTATGTACAAGAATATAACTACTATAATACTGCTCCTATGTACAAGAATATAACTACTATAATACTACTCCTATGTACAAGAATATAACTACTATAATACTACTCCTATGTACAAGAATATAACTACTATAATACTACCTCCTATGTACAAGAATATAACTACTATAATAATACCTCCTATGTACAAGAATATAACTACTATAATACTACCTCCTATGTACAAGAATATAACTACTATAATACTGCTCCTATGTACAAGAATATAACTACTATAATACTACTCCTATGTACAAGAATATAACTACTATAATACTACTCCTATGTACAAGAATATAACTACTATAATACTACCTCCTATGTACAAGAATATAACTACTATAATACTGCTCCTATGTACAAGAATATAACTACTATAATACTACCTCCTATGTACAAGAATATAACTACTATAATACTACCTCCTATGTACAAGAATATAACAACTATAATACTGCTCCTATATACAAGAATATAACTACTATAATACTACCTCCTATGTACAAGAATATAACTACTATAATACTGCTCCTATGTACAAGAATACAACTACTATAATACTACCTCCTATGTACAGGAATATAACTACTATAATACAACTCCTATATACAAGAATATAACTACTATAATACTGCTCCTATGTACAAGAATATAACTACTATAATACTACTCCTATGTACAAGAATATAACTACTATAATACTGCTCCTATGTACAAGAATATAACTACTATAATAATACTCCTATGTACAAGACTATAACTACTATAATACTGCTCCTATGTACACAAATATAACTACTATAATACTGCCCCCTATGTACAAGAATATAACTACTATAATACTACTCCTATGTACAAGAATATAACTACTATAATACTACTCCTATGTACAAGAATATAACTACTATAATACTGCTCCTATGTACAAGAATATAACTACTATAATACTACTCCTATGTACAAGAATATAACTACTATAATACTACTCCTATGTACAAGAATATAACTACTATAATACTACCTCCTATGTACAAGAATATAACTATTATAATACTACCTCCTATGTACAAGAATATAACTACTATAATACTGCTCCTATGTACAAGAATATAACTACTATAATACTACTCCTATGTACAAGAATATAACTACTATAATACTACTCCTATGTACAAGAATATAACTACTATAATACTACCTCCTATGTACAAGAATATAACTACTATAATAATACCTCCTATGTACAAGAATATAACTACTATAATACTACCTCCTATGTACAAGAATATAACTACTATAATACTGCTCCTATGTACAAGAATATAACTACTATAATACTACTCCTATGTACAAGAATATAACTACTATAATACTACTCCTATGTACAAGAATATAACTACTATAATACTACCTCCTATGTACAAGAATATAACTACTATAATACTGCTCCTATGTACAAGAATATAACTACTATAATACTACCTCCTATGTACAAGAATATAACTACTATAATACTACCTCCTATGTACAAGAATATAACAACTATAATACTGCTCCTATATACAAGAATATAACTACTATAATACTACCTCCTATGTACAAGAATATAACTACTATAATACTGCTCCTATGTACAAGAATACAACTACTATAATACTACCTCCTATGTACAGGAATATAACTACTATAATACAACTCCTATATACAAGAATATAACTACTATAATACTGCTCCTATGTACAAGAATATAACTACTATAATACTACTCCTATGTACAAGAATATAACTACTATAATACTGCTCCTATGTACAAGAATATAACTACTATAATAATACTCCTATGTACAAGACTATAACTACTATAATACTGCTCCTATGTACACAAATATAACTACTATAATACTGCCCCCTATGTACAAGAATATAACTACTATAATACTACTCCTATGTACAATATGTATATTTCCCTCCCTGCACGAATTGTTTTTAAAGATATGCTACCTTAATAAAAGAAGTCTTTTATGAAGATGAGCCTGAATGTGGGTGAGTGCCCTTCCAATTTCTCTACAATTGTACTACTATAATACTGCTCCTATGTACAAGAATATAACTACTATAATACTACCTCCTATGTACAAGAATATAACTACTATAATACTACCTCCTATGTACAAGAATATAACTACTATAATACTGCTCCTATGTACAAGAATATAACTACTATAATACTGCTCCTATGTACAAGAATATAACTACTATAATACTACCTCCTATGTACAAGAATATAACTACTATAATACTGCTCCTATGTACAAGAATATAACTACTATAATACTACCTCCTATGTACAAGAATATAACAACTATAATACTGCTCCTGTATACAAGAATATAACTACTATAATACTACCTCCTATGTACAAGAATATAACTACTATAATACTGCTCCTATGTACAAGAATACAACTACTATAATACTACCTCCTATGTACAAGAATACAACTACTATAATACTACTCCTATATACAAGAATATAACTACTATAATACTGCTCCTATGTACAAGACTATAACTACTATAATACTGCTCCTATGTACACAAATATAACTACTATAATACTGCCCCCTATGTACAAGAATATAACTACTATAATACTACTCCTATGTACAAGAATATAACTACTGTAATACTGCTCCTATCTACAAGAATATAACTACTATAATACTACTCCTATGTACAAGAATATAACTACTATAATACTACTCCTATGTACAAGAATATAACTACTATAATACTACTCCTATGTACAAGAATATAACTACTATAATACTGCTCCTATGTACAAGAATATAACTACTATAATACTGCTCCTATGTACAAGAATATAACTACTATAATACTGCTCCTATGTACACAAATATAACTACTATAATACTGCCCCCTATGTACAAGAATATAACTACTATAATACTGCCCCTATATACAAGAATATAACTACTATAATACTGCTCCTATGTACAAGAATATAATTACTATAATACTACTCCTATATACAAAACTATAACTACTATAATACCGCCTCCTATATCCAAGACTATAACTACTATAATACTACTCCTATGTACAAGAATATAAGTACTATAATACTGCCCCTATATACAAGAATATAACTACTATAATACTGCTCCTATGTACAAGAATATAACTACTATAATACAACTTCTATGCACAAGAATATAACTAGTATAATACTACCTCCTATGTACAAGAATGTAACTACTATAATACTGCTCCTATGTACAAGAATATACAGTAAATACTATAATACTACTCCTATGCACAAGAATATAACTAGTATAATACTACCTCCTATGTACAAGAATATAACTACTATAATACTGCTCCTATGTACAAGAATATACAGTAACTACTATAATACTACCTCCTATGTACAAGAATATAACTACTATAATACTGCTCCTATGTACAAGAATATAACTACTATAATGCTACTCCTATGTACAAGAATATAACAACTATAATACTGCTCCTATATACAAGAATATAACTACTATAATACTACCTCCTATGTACAAGAATATAACTACTATAATACTGCTCCTATGTACAAGAATACAACTGCTATAATACTACCTCCTATGTACAGGAATATAACTACTATAATACTACTCCTATGTACAAGAATATAACTACTATAATACTACTCCTATGTACAAGAATATAACTACTATAATACTACCTCCTATGTACAAGAATATAACTACTATAATACTGCTCCTATGTACAAGAATATAACTACTATAATACTGCTCCTATGTACAAGAATATAACTACTATAATAATACTCTGATGTACAAGAATATAACTACTATAATACTGCTCCTATGTACAAGACTATAACTACTATAATACTGCTCCTATGTACACAAATATAACTACTATAATACTGCCCCCTATGTACAAGAATATAACTACTATAATACTGCTCCTATGTACAAGAATATAACTACTATAATACTACTCCTATGTACAAGAATATAACTACTATAATACTACTCCTATGTACAAGAATATAACTACTATAATACTGCTCCTATGTACAAGAATATAACTACTATAATACTGCTCCTATGTACAAGAATATAACTACTATAATACTACTCCTATGTACAAGAATATAACTACTATAATACTGCTCCTATGTACAAGAATATAACTACTATAATACTGCTCCTATGTACAAGAATATAACTACTATAATACTACTCCTATGTACAAGAATATAACTACTATAATACTGCTCCTATGTACAAGAATATAACTACTATAATACTGCTCCTATGTACAAGAATATAACTACTATAATACTACTCCTATGTACAAGAATATATCTACTATAATACTGCTCTTATGTACAATATGTATATATCTATTTGCTTTGCCTTGTGATTTTAGTATCCTTGTGTGTTTTGTAGAACGGGTTAAGTTGTGATTTCTGGAGCGCGGTATAGCGGTAAGGAGAAATAATAATACAATGGGATTATGGATAAATTAAAGAGCAAATACATATAAGGACTTGTAATTGGTTCCTATTTTAAGTTTCGCCCCAGAAATATCTCGGCGTTCGGGTTCTCGAGGCAAATCAATTTATCTATAATTGGATTTGTCTCTCAGTCTCAGTATTAGCCGTATGCGTTGTGAGCGCGGGGGGCGGTGGACAGTGAGGTGATGATTAGAGGGAATCTTCACACATAACAGTATGGGATTCCTTTCTTCACCCTCTCATCACTAATGAGGAGTTGCATGGAGATTCTGGAACCAGGGCGGCCATCTTGGATGATTGACCTCATTTATATGACAGTCTTCTATTCTTACTGGTAAGACACATTTATAAGTGATGGAAGTCATAAATAAATCTACCACATGGTATACTCAGAGCTGGGCCTGTTTGAAAACAATATCATGTATAGATTTTCATATTTTTATCGTTTTGTAATTTTTTGGACAATTAATACTATAATACTGCTCTATAGTGAAATAATAATACTGCAATATGGTCCACATAATATTACCATATAGTGCCTAGAAAATGATACCATATACAGCCTACATAATACCTCTTCATAGTGGTCAAATACTCTGTGGGATCCAAAATACACACCGCTAAACATTGTATATAACACCATATAGTGCCATAATAATACTGCCATATACAGTCCACTCGATATCATCATAGAGTGATAAGAAAATACCGCCACATGATATCACCATATCATATCCAAATATTATGATGTATCCAAATAATGCTCCCATATTGAGCCTAAATAATACAGTCATACTTTGCCTTAACGATGTGATTCAAGATTTCTTATTTATGGTCTACCCTTAGTCCAAAACATGGATCAGCTGTCCGGGCCACTTCTGTTTCTACATAGTGCACAGCAGAGAGCTCCGTTCCCTTCATAGTGGCCAGGTGCTGGTACTGCAACTCAGCTCCCACTGACCTCAATGCATTGGCTCAGTACACTGTATAGTAGGTGAGATATAACGTTGTATGTTTTTTTTTGCAATTTCTGGCCTTAGAATCCTTCCCATATTGTTAGGCAGCAACTATTACTTTTCTAAGATCATTGCTGATGTCTTTCCTCCTCTACATTGTGTTAACACAATCCTCCAGTCCAGCAAACTGCCAAAACTTCTGCTTTCATAGAATTGATGATCAATTAATCAGGGGTATCTGATACACATCACCTGGCTGCTACTTACCTTCTTAATTCATGGAAGCAGTGAGGGTGTACTTAATTTTTCACATCCCGATTCTGCATTTTGGCTTTGTTTTTCTTTCATATCTAATGATAGGGTGTCATTTGTCATGTGATGTTCTTCATCTCAGGTAGCACTTACCTAAATCTAAGACCTTCTAAGGACCAGATGTTTTTTTTTTTTTATTATGTCCTGATTAAAAATGGGCCAATCTCCCAAAATTTGTTTCATTTTGGGTTCCAGTGGCTCTGGTCCCTGATTCGTTTCGGGGATAGAACCATAAGTGAGATTATTATACTCTGGGGTATCTTCTGACCCCAGGGTATAGTAGGTGGAGGCCTAGGAGTGGTGTAACAAATAAAAAACATTCATACTCACCTTCCATTACCTCTGTTGGGCCTCCCTCCGCATCTGGTGCTCTTACTCTTCTTGGTGATGTCATGACTCTTGGTCGTGCCCATGTGACCACAGTGGCCCAATCACAGGCCTCAGCAGTGACCTTGAGCGCATGATGTCACCAGTTGAGCCGATCTTGAGATTTCAGGATCGATTTTAAAATCTGATTTCTGATCATTTTCCAGCCGATCGCGATCGTGAAATTTACTCGATCGTCGATCGGGATCTGATCTTTTCCGATCCCGATAACTTGACATAACCTCCGACCTCGATCCCGCTGGAAAAGATCGGGATCGGAATTCCAATCACGATCGTGAAATTTACTTGATCATTGATTGGAATCCGATCCTGATCGCTCAACCCTAGTCACCAGGAGTGCTCTGGTGACTAGGCCCAAAATAGGTAACAAAGGGGGGGTATAAATGTTTTTTAGATTTTTCACCTCCCCTAGGCCTCCACCTATTATACCCTTAGGTCTGAGGAGACCCAGAGTATAACAACTTACCGCAACGCATGTCACGGCGGCCATTTTAGTTCATCCCCAACTGTTCTATTTCATTAAGGACCGAAGTATTTGGAACACTTGGGTTGACCCCTGGCCGAAACGAAGCGGTTTGCCCCTGTCTAGTCCTGTAAAACTGAAGAATTCACAGAGTCGCGGACCTTAAGGACTACATCACACAAAGAACCCTCCAGACGGTTATATGACGGGGGTTAATCAGATCAGCCACAAGGAACATCTTATTGTCATGAGCCGGACGCCATCGTAGATCATCCTCGGAGCTCTTCAGAAGACGGAACTGTTATCTTTACAAATGGTCCCGGTAATGATGGCCGGCCCTGGGGCTAGTGATAATTTGTAGTCTTCATGGAAGATCTATGTATGGATTTATCTATAATGCGGTGCCCATGAGTGACAGAGGATGGAGAAAAACACAGCCCTAAGAGACGCAACCAAAGAGCAATCACTCTGAAGGAGGAGACCAGACATGATATGATCGCAACGACCCAAGACATAAGAATAGGCTATAGATAATGGATGTCTGTTCTTCACTATCTACTCTGATGCTCTAGGACATACAGATCTGTAGGATTACATGGGCTCTGGAGTATAATACAGGATAATAATACAGGATAAGTAATGTAATGTATGTACACAGTGACTGCACCAGCAGAATAGTGAGCGCAGCTCTGGAGTATAATACAGGATATGTAATGTAATGTATGTACACAGTGACTGTACCAGCAGAATAGTGAGCGCAGCTCTGGGGTATAATACAGGATAAGTAATGTAATGTATGTACACAGTGACTGCACCAGCAGAATAGTGAGCACAGCTCTGGAGTATAATACAGGATAAGTAATGTAATGTATGTACACAGTGACTACCACCAGCAGAATAGTGAGTGCAGCTCTGGAGTATAATACAGGAGAAGTAATGTAATGTATGTACACAGTGACTGTACCAGCAGAATAGTGAGCGCAGCTCTGGAGTATAATACAGGATAAGTAATGTAATGTATGTACACAGTGACTGTACCAGCAGAATAGTGAGTGCAGCTCTGGATATAATACAGGATAAGTAATGTAATGTATGTACACAGTGACTGTACCAGCAGAATAGTGAGCACAGCTCTGGAGTATAATACAGGATAAGTAATGTAATGTATGTACACAGTGACTGTACCAGCAGAATAGTGAGCGCAGCTCTGGAGTATAATACAGGATAAGTAATGTAATGTATGTACACAGTGACTGTAGCAGCAGAATAGTGAGAGCAGCTCTGGAGTATAATACAGGATAAGTAATGTAATGTATGTACACAGTGACTGCACCAGCAGAATAGTGAGCGCAGCTCTGGAGTATAATACAGGATAAGTAATGTAATGTATGTACACAGTGACTGTACCAGCAGAATAGTGAGCGCAGCTCTGGAGTATAATACAGGATAAGTAATGTAATGTATGTACACAGTGACTGCACCAGCAGAATAGTGAGCGCAGCTCTGGAGTATAATACAGGATAAGTAATGTAATGTATGTACACAGTGACTGCACCAGCAGAATAGTGAGCGCAGCTCTGGAGTATAATACAGGATAAGTAATGTAATGTATGTACACAGTGACTGTACCAGCAGAATAGTGAGCGCAGCTCTGGAGTATAATACAGGATAAGTAATGTAATGTATGTACACAGTGACTGCACCAGCAGAATAGTGAGCGCAGCTCTGGAGTATAATACAGGATAAGTAATGTAATGTATGTACACAGTGACTGTAGCAGCAGAATAGTGAGAGCAGCTCTGGAGTATAATACAGGATAAGTAATGTAATGTATGTACACAGTGACTGCACCAGCAGAATAGTAAGCGCAGCTCTGGAGTATAATACAGGATAAGTAATGTAATGTATGTACACAGTGACTGTACCAGCAGAATAGTGAGCGCAGCTCTGGAGTATAATACAGGATAAGTAATGTAATGTATGTACACAGTGACTGCACCAGCAGAATAGTGAGCGCAGCTCTGGAGTATAATACAGGATAAGTAATGTAATGTATGTACACAGTGACTGCACCAGCAGAATAGTGAGCGCAGCTCTGGAGTATAATACAGGATAAGTAATGTAATGTATGTACACAGTGACTGTACCAGCAGAATAGTGAGCGCAGCTCTGGAGTATAATACAGGATAAGTAATGTAATGTATGTACACAGTGACTGCACCAGCAGAATAGTGAGCGCAGCTCTGGAGTATAATACAGGATACAACTCGAAGTCGTTTTAAGGAGAACATACCCCCACTGCTTATCTTATACATTCTGTTTAGACTCCTTATAACCTTATTGTAATGTCACTTTCTTTGTAATAAGTGAAAGAAAACCTTAAGTGTTTATAGATTGTTGTAAGACACAAACTGATTTTTAACTCTTTAACCGCCGGACGTACCCAGAAGGAGCCGAGATCTTGTAAGCCGAAAAGTCTATCCCTCAGGCGTTCCCTGTCAGCGCTCCGAGAAGCAGGAAACTTCTCTTTGTGAAGTTTTTCTTCAAAAAGAATTAGAGATCAAACCTTCTGCTGCGAAGCAGGTGGTGACAGCTGAGCGTGGCTATCACAAGGATCGGGAGGGGGGGCTGAGAGTTTTTAATGGCACCGAAAGAGGACAGAAGAAAAAAAAGAAAAACACTTTACTTTGAATGAGAATTTTCAGCCAGCTGAGGACGCCGCGCCGATGACTTCAGGTGAGTGACATTCAATTACAGGGAGCACAGGATGACTGAAGCACTTTTAATCATGTCATAAAATTATCCCACAAAGACCGCTGCAGCGAATCGAGAGGGACATGTAGATTCTGGTTACTTCTCTTAAAGGGAATGTCCACTTTTGCACAATATTTAGGATTTTTTTTTCTATATAAGTTCACAATTTTCTACTTATTTTTTAATATATCTTTATAGTGGTCAGACGCGCCAAATCCTCTGCATAGGCATATGTTTAAAAAGAATCTTTCACAATTTCCCCGACTCAAGATTTTTCCATCCATTCCACTGATTCCAACGCAGTTTGATTTTTTTCTCTATCCCTTACCATTCCTGAGCAATCGATGCAGTTAGTTGTGGTGTCTGATTTGCTAACTAGACTCCCTAATGTCCAGTGGGTGGTGGGGGTGTGACTCAGCGATCCAATCAGTGTCAGAGCTCTGAGCCACGCCCACTGCTCCAGCCTAATAACATCCACTGGACATTAGGGAGTCTAGTTTGAATATCAGGCACAAAACTAAGGGCACAAATTGCTCAGGAATGGTGAGGGCTAGAGGAAAAAATCCAGCTGTGTCAAAACCAGGGAGAGAGCACCTAGTAAGGGATGAACATTGCTGAAGTTGATGGCGTTAGTGAAAGGCACCGCTTTAAGGGATTGATTTCTGGAACCAGGGCTTGGGGGAGCTCAGGAGTAGAGATGGGCAAACCTCTGAAGATTTCTTTAGTTTTGGATGGCTCCGGTCCCTGATTTGTTTTGCGTCAGACAAGTTTAGTCTGAAATTATTATACTCCGGGGTCTCTTCAGACAGCAGAGTATAGTAAATATAGGCCTAAGGATGGTGTGAAAAATTATCCTCCTCCTCCTTCACCTGGGCCTCCTTGCAGTGTCTGGCGCTCTCACGGTCTGCTTGCTGACGTCATACACCCAACGTCACTCCTGAAGCTTCTGATTGGTCACACCAAGCGTCATGACAACTTAGTATTCTATAAGCTCCTCAGCTCCCTCTAGTGGTGACTAAGCGGTAGCTTTATCTTTAGTTCCATCTCTATCCAAGCAATTTGGATCTGTCTCCACAAATTAGAGCTCTGACCATCGTATAATTCATCAGCCCCCAGAAATTTGGAGTCCAAATCAGAGAAAATGAAGAACCTGGACACGAATCTACTGTTATCTACACCCCTGCTCCTCGTGGGAATGGCTTAAAACAACCAGACACGCCCCCTTTCAAGATAAATTTACATAGACCCAATTCCTTTGTGGGGCAGGTGCACAAAAACAAGGTATATCTCTCAATAGCTAGACTTTCCTTGACCGATATATTTTGTATTCTCCAACGCTTGTCAACTCTGAGGGTTGAACAACTCTCCATCTCTTCCAGGAGGTGTAACAGGAACGACACAATGCGTAGAAGAACAGCACAGAAAATGCCAATAGACCAGATGGTGATAGGTTCCCTTTAAATACATCGCAGACATAGCTTCAATTTCTTCCCTGGTCTTGATCATTTACAGCCTGAGCCTTTGGGGCCTTTGGAGAGCTTTGACCCAGAAATCTATCGGTAGGTCTATTGCCCTCCAGGAATCCCCGCTCTACGCCGGCCCATATCGTTATTTGCATTCGTAAAATTCTGCTCCAGCCGGCCGGATAAATCTGATGAAAGGCGACCCGAAACGCGTGGCCGGCCAGCAAACCCCTGGAAAGAAAATTAATTATGTAAAAGAAAACACTTCGCGCGGTGAAATCCCATCCAAGAGGCTGAGCTAAGTGTAGACAGATGCCTGCGAAAAACTCAAGCACTGTGTATCCCGCTCGCAACGGTCAGGGGTATTAATCAGCCGGCGTGTCGGAGACGAGGAGATGGCTAATTTTAGCAAATGTTCCTTCCTGGATGCACATACTGTACTGGGAAAGCGGCCCAAATACGACGTCCCCTATGAGATGGAGCTGCAAATCTTGTGCAGCGGATGATTAGAATATATGTATATAGGACTGGGATTAAGTACTGGCCCCCATCCAATGTGCCGCGGGGCCACTTCCTGCTGCCGCAGAGTTGCTTTGCTTAAAGGGATATTACGCATATGTAAATAATGACTTTGACTTTCTAATTGTGCTTTGCTTTGCCAATATTCTCAGTTGAATTTCTTCCATGGACGTAAAAGGTTTTTCCACCGGTGTAGATTTCTTCTAAACTAAAGGGGTTTTCTGACTCTGTATATAGTTGATGGTTGGGGGGGTCCCACCTCCAGGTGACCCTTGACCGTGCCTAGTGGCCGAGAAGAGAATGAGTTTGCGCTGAGTATGTTTATTTCTTGCTAGAGATGGCTGAACGTCTTGACTATTCGTAAGGTTCGCCCACCTGTTTTCTGAAATTTTTTTCTACTACTCCCACCAATCTGGAACTATACTAATCGGACCGACTTTTCTTTTTTGTGGGGTTTAAGGGTGAAGAACAGAGAGATTCCTTAAATTCTGCATCCGCGGTTATGAGCAATCTGGTTGATGGACCAGGTTTGTTACTAATTTTACCAAAATTTTGGGTATGAACCTAAGTGAGGTCCCGGGGGAAGGTTCAGGAACATAATAAACACTGATACAAATATTCCCTCACCTATCCAGGGTTCTATTATGGCATCTGGTCTGGTGACCATGCATGGGAGTCCATGCAAGGTGTAGGAAGATGACTATCAGAGTGCAATAGTGATTCAAGGGTGGTGAACCCCAAAAAGTTTCAGTTAAGCAAATTTTTGCAAATTCGTCACAAATTGGGCTAGTTCTGAACTGGTTTGCTTATCACTGAAGATGTGGATTGGCTAAGTTACAATCGGTTTGGCTCTTGGTAGCGAAAATGCAGACTTAAAGGGATCACTCGGTCCTTCACCCTTAACCCCCCACAAGGAGGTATCGTTTTCCCAGTCAAATTCTCAAGTCATTGATCTCACACAAGTCACTGATTGGTAACAGTAGTAGGAAAAAAAAATTCTGAAAAGCTTAGGTGTGTTGGGAAAGAGCATTCCAGATTACAGGTGCAACATGGGAGAAGACTTGGAAATATAGATTATTATAGTGTTAGGTTATTTGCAACGTGGAGGGCATAGGTGGGGTGACAAGATAAGAGGTAAGGAGGTAAAAGAGGGTTCAGAATTGTTGTGGATAACAACTATTTTACGTTAAAATTTTATTCTAGTTTCAATTGGTAGTCACGGAATAGTGATAGTGTAGTCCCTTGGGGCCTGTGACATCATTCAAGTGGCCAAAAGAGACTGGAAGACGACTGAAGAAGACCCCAAGGATGACTCAACGGAGCCCAGGATAGGTAAGGGAGGGTGATTATCAATGTTTATTATCCAGTGAAGAGGTGGACCTCAAATATTCGTGAAATAACTCTTATGAAGTTGGTCACCTTATAGTTCTCAATGATATAACTCCACCTGTTCCATCCATATCGATAATGGTGACCTTCCCCTACAATTAATCACACTGCCATATTTTCTCCCGTGCTGCACCAGTACTATGGAATGCTCTTTCTTGAGTGACTTAAATTTTACAAAGTTTTCCCTCGAGAGTGTGTTTCAATTTAGGGAAAGATCATTGTCTTCTGTCTCACTAGACAAGGAATCTAAAATGCAACGTGGACAAGTCAAAAAATAATGATGGCGTATCAGGGACATACCACACAGGATGCCCATGAATCTTCTACGGGAACTCTAGGCAGAGGAAGCCCATTCCAGATTGGTCTTACCCATGGTGGGAATGTTCACATGGAAGTTGCCGTGATGTGTGCAAACAAGACTTGGGTCTAATAAGTAAAAGTGGGGTGGCGTCAATCAGCTCCCAATTTTTATCTTTGCAATCCCGATGTTTGGGACTACAGCTCTATAAATAAATATCAGGTTTTGTAGGAAGCAACAAGAGGTTCTCCAAGAAACATTTTCACACTTAACTATCTAAGGCGGTAAATGATTCAGACAACAAAACCAGCGGGTAGCTTCATTGATGCCTTGGCGAAATCTCCGACTGTAATGAGTTGGTCGCATTTAGCAGGGAAGCGCACGGATAAGTCCTTCCCTAATAGCTGTGAAATGACATTTACGGAACAAGAGCAATGCTCGCTGCTATGAAGATACATTCCCCATCTCATAATGAAGAGAAGAAAAACTTAAGACGAGGACGATGACTCCAGGGCTGATAGAAATGAGTATATCAGTAGGGTGTGAGGGGGGTGGGAAAGGATGGGGTAGATGAGGAAAAGCAAGACGACTTGAAGGATAAATCCTCCTATATAATGTTCTGATATTGGAGAGTCCATGGGCCGGGAGCACTAACAGGTCCAATAATCGGCAGCATAACAAAAAAAGTCAACACGAATCAACAAAAAACCCAAAAAGCTCCCTTGGTTGTGTCAAAGCCAAGGTCCACTGGTGGATCCTTTGGTTCCCTGTTGGGCTAAACCAATCTTGACCACATCCCTGTCCAACTTGTATGTCATTTTGTTGCCTATTTTTTGGTTGACCATAGGAACCAATCACAATCCACCTTCCGATTATTGATTTATACTGTTGGCACCGCAACAACTTTTTCCCTCTTTTTTCCATATAAGATATATTCAGTCATTTTTTAAAAATTTTTTTTGTAACTTTATCTAAATTCAATGTGTTGTTTTGTTCATTCCCTCGAGTGCGATTTGTGCCGTTGAGTCCCACTCATACATAATTTATACCGTAGATAACAATGGCAACACTCTAGTTATAAACTTACCCGTCAGGATGAGAACATTTTTTATTAATTTAGTTTTTTTTTTTTTTTTATTATTTATCGCCCCATCCTATTCATTATATAGATGGAGATGCCGGAACCATATGCTGCCTCCTCTCAATGTGACATTGTAGGGGTATAATCAAGGCGCGCCATTAACGTGTCCCGTCGATTTCGTCTTTGTGGCACGACAATGACAATCGCCATTCGCTTATTATTTTGCGCATTAAAATGCTGTCATAATATTATGTTATTTGTGAGAGGATAATGAGAAAAGCGTTTGGAATAATTAGGATACACGGCTCGCCGCTGTCGGAGCAGGGGAAAGCAATTAAGGTTTCAAAAGGCAAAGCGGATGCACCATTCGGCGCCGTATTTCATCGCGAACGGAACTCATTAACTATTGCGTTACCATTGGCTACATGAAATCACGGAGGGTCGATTTTTTGGACCACCCGTTCTCGGTTTTATGGGTACTTCTATCTTCTAATGCCGAATTTTACAAAAATGGACAGCACTCCGATCCTATTTCTTATTCAGTTCTGTGAACGTGGGGTGTCAAACTGCAACTGATACAAGAGGATCAAAAATAATCTTGGAATTCTCGTAGAATAGATTCAAGCTCAATGACTTTTGGGAGTGTCGTGATCCATGGCGTTGACTTGTTGAAGTTGCCACCCCAAGTCATATGGTCTGGAAGGTTTTTTGGGATTAAAATATTGATAAGATCAGTGTGGGACCTGCACAATGGAGCGGTTGTTCAAAGTGGCAACATCGCTCTTCGTCTTCATAAGTGAGCAACCTTCAGGAAAATTTTGTGATTTTCCTAATGTACTTACATCTGACCCTACATCTTCTGATATCCAATATTTATGACAATACATGGAGTCATCCTTTGGGTCAAAAAGTTCTTTGGACTTTTGGGCTCTCAAAGTTACGCTCGGAACTACAATGATACCTCGTTTTGCGAAGAACACCCATTATTCAAACCAGATTCTTTGTGGCAGATGTTCAGCTCCACCATGTGTGATGCATGCTGGCCATTGAGAAGACCACTCAGTGTTGGACTAAGGTTCCTTGGGACTAAAAGATAATATTATTTTCTAGAAACTCCCTAAGGAATTGTGGTGTCTTCTGCTGGACTATTATTGTGGCCCACCAGAGGATTCACTGTTACTTTGGTGGACCCGTCTGATATGGAGACCACCCCTCGTGTAGAGAACTTTCCAATGGAAGTAGTTGTCTCGAATATATTAATATAGAACAACCTGCCAGGTTGAATACTCTTCAGTGGAAGAATGATTTGTCTTCTAGGAAAACAGATTCTGTCTTAGTCATGAAAGTGATTCATCTCAGACTTCTCTTTCCGAAGACCTTCTACAGAGCAATGCCCCCGAAGAGGTCAAGCTACTTCTTCTTGAAACGAACAAAAATCTCCATTGACTTACTAAACAGTAGCGAAGAGTCGCTCATAAGTCAGTGGGTTATGGGAAAGTACAAGTTACAAGTAATGGACCGGCCATGAAGAGACACTTGGTATTTGTCAGCTTGTCACTCCCTGACAAGTTGGCAGCTAATGCTTGTCTAATCTACTGAGATTCGACTTTTACAAAAAAAGGCATCTGCTTTTAAGCAGATCTCTGGGTATCGGTGACAGCCTCCTCCAATGAACGCAGGAAACAAGGATTTTAATGAATGTTATTAAAAATAATAAGATGTCTTCTCCGCGAGCTGATTCAAAGCAGTCCTCTCCTTCCCTACTCCATAAATGTCACGAAACACGAAGGCGCCTTGAGGGTGATTCCGACTGACACACAATTAAGAAGATGATCCTGAACATCCTACCAGGTGTCACCAGACAACCCGGAGAAGATCGGGTGAAGACTTTGCTTGTCTTGTCTATATGGGCTTCGACACGAAGAGTCTTTATTGGGGGCCTTGCTGTTTTAATAGACGCCGTTATCTTCCAGATTTTTTTGTGGAGTTGACGTTGTCATGAGAAGCTTTGGTTGAAAGTTACCTTAGCTTGTCAGGCTGGAGTACAAGAGATACTGGTCCTGAAATAAACAAGGAGAAGCAAAGATGTCAGGGTTTTTCTCGATGGAACGAAATGATTTGCCGATGTGGTTTGATTTAGTCGTAAGATTATACATGTAGGAGCTGTCATGCTCGGCTGTTAAAGGAAAACTTCTGAAATCTGGGCTTAGACTTCCTTAAAAAATAGGGCTTACGTCTGTGGTTCCATGACAAAAATTCCTGGCGTCACGCTGCTATCTGCTGCCCTCTGCCCTTCTCCAGTTCAGGGCTTCTGTACTTGGTGCTACGTTTTTCTCTAGCTTGGATATCTTGCCAGTGTTGATCTGTTGCTGACATTCTGCATGTACGCTGACTCTTGGCTTCTCAAAGGGCCAGCACATGCCAGACATTTCTTCTCTAACCGACATCTTAGGAGCTTTCTTTTTGTCCAGCTTCTGAGCTTCTAGCTCAGTTGACTTACTTGCTACTGAAGATATATACCAGACATCTCCGCTCTAGCCAATGGAAAGTCATCACAAGTTTCTTAAGGACCTTTCCTCCTGCATCCAGTTCCTGAACACTAAGGTCTTTTTGGTGCCACTACTGCGAGAATCTCCATGGAAGGTCAATTCCTTAAGAGTCTTAAAGTCCAAATCCTATGGACTCTGCTTCTGGGATTTACCAACATCAAATTTGTTACCATTGGGCAACCCACTGGTGCCATGTCATCTTCGGTACCCTTTGCCAGATCAGTAATATCATAGGCACACTAGGCCTTGTTAGAGTTTTTGCAATGGGGCCAGGAGCTACCACTTAGTCTCTGGTAGTCTATGGAGATAACTGGGACACCACTGAGCACTGATGTTGGGGTAAAACATGGCACTGTCCAAGTCAAGGGAGTCTACAATATTTCACCTTCCGGGCAATGAAAATGACTACAAAACTACAGGAATTGAATTTGTTACTAATTTATCAAAGATTTGTGGATTCATCTTGATGAAGCGCTCAACATCCTGGTCACAGCTCAAAAGAAGACAGAGGAGACGAGAACTGTTCCTAATCTTCAGAAAGGGATCATTTTTGGGCCACCTGCTACAAAGTCGATACCACCTGCCCATAAACAGGGAATGGACCGAGTCTTTCATAAGGACCAAATCTATTAGGAACAAGTTGAATCCGATGGTCAATTTGATCAAGCTTGAAGGAAATTTTGAGAAATTTGCTCATCTCTGACCATGATCCATGTTCATCCATATGTCGATACCACCTGCTCATAAACAAGGAATGGACTGAGTCTTTCATAAGGACCAAATCTATTAGGGACACGTTGAATCTAATGCTCAATTTGATCAAGCTTGATGGAAATTTTGGTAAATTTGCTCATCTCTAACGATAATGCATGGTCACCCATATGGAAGGATAAGTGGGCAAGTCTAGACTCTCCTATTGACCCTATACATACCTGCTCTGCCTCTGTGTTTATGTTTGATCCCGACCCATTAGTCACAATAATTATCTAGTACTGAGGACCATCTTACGGACGTTACACCCTCGCATAATCTCAGATCTTCATCCTCAGGCAATTTCCTGAATCTTCAGATCCTTAAGCTGTAAGGCAAGTAAATATCCTTTATGGAAGCCTTGAAAACGTCTGTTCCAGGCTTCGGCATATAAAAGACGATCTTCCAAGCTAGACAGCTCTTATTGTTTCAGTCTGGCTGTTTTGTATGAGGCGTAAGTGCTGTATAAATCTCTTAGACTGCTCATTAAAATAATCGCCTTATTACGGCTAATGGCCGGGCTCTGAACTATATCTCTCTGTCTCTCATTTGGCATTACAGAGAGGAGCGTCATTTCCCTAAACACAAACAAAACAAATGTCAGCCACCATGCCGGCAGCCCGAAACCGGTATAAAGTATTAGGCAGTCAAGTACATAGCGTAGCACTAAAACCCCTCAGGGGCTGTAAACTTCTGCACAGTCCTGGTGATAAGTCCCAGGGCGCCATTCCTGAATGTTGATTGGCTTCCGACATGGTTGTTGCGAGCAGATGAATTTTACATAAAGATAACAGTATGCAAATACATAGTTCGTAAATCAGTATTGATATTCCGATGCATAAAAATATGTCTTGTGAGATATGAAGGCTTCATGGACCGAGATGTGGACACTCTGTTCTGTCATGCCGTAAACTTATTGTGTCGCTCTAGTGGTGCGTAGAGTTCAAGGTATGTTCCCGTTCTTGAAGGTGGATCTATCTTGGGTTGAGACCTCAGAAGCCATGTGATACCTCCAAGCCATGTGATACCTTATGAGAAAACAGGAATCCAAGAAACCATTGACTGGAGACAGAAACATGGTTGGTCATTGGGGCAAGGTTCATGAGATATGAAATCATAATATATGTGGATATGGACATGGTAACACATGGTAAAGTTTTTGCGTCACTCAAGTAGTTCATAGACTCCAAGGTAAGTTCCTGTTCTTCACCCTTCATGCAGGTGGATCTACCTTGGGTTGAGACCTCAGAAGAAGTTCCAAGCTATGTGATACCTTATGAGAAAGCAGGAATCCAAGAAACTATTGTCTAGAGACAGAAACGTGGTTGGACGTTTCATTTGGTCATTGGGGCAATTGATATTCCGATACATAAAAACAAGGTTCATGAGATATGAAATCATAATATATGGGGATATGGATATTATCACACATGGTAAAGTTTTTGCATCACTCAAGGAGTGCTTAGAGTCCAAGGTAAGTTCTCGTTCTTCATCCTTCATACAGGTGGATCTACCTTGGGTTGAGAGCTTAGAAGAAGCTCCATACTAGATGAAACCTCATGAGGAAACAGGATCCAAGAAACCATTGTCTAAAGGTAGGAACATGGTTGGATATTTGGCCAAAAACAAGATATCAACCAGTAACGTATGGGAATATGGACATTCTGTTATGTGGTAAATTTTTACATCTCACTTGAGTGCTGCATGGAGTCTAAGGAAAGTTCCTGTTCTTCACCCTTGTTGGAAGTAGATCTCCCTTGGGTTGATGCTCCAGGAGAAGCTCCACACTGGGTCACACTTCATGAGCCAACAGGAGCCCAAGAGACCGATGGCCAAATAAAAGACCATTGTTGGCCATTCCATTTGGGCAGTAGGACAATACTTGAGGGCATCATTTCTTATTTCCGATTGGCTTCTGACATGTTAGTTGTGTAGCAGATGAAACAAAAAATCATTCCAAATAAAACAAGGCTCGTGAGATATGATGGCATCATGAACAGGGATCTGGACACTCTATAATGCCATTGACTCGACCTTGCTCAACTGGTGCATAAGATCTAAGGTTAGTTCCTGTTCTTCACCCTTCGCAGAGTTGTGTCTATCTTGGACTGAAACCCCGGAAGAAGCTTCACACTAGGTGACCTAAGTGACTCTTCATGAGCAAAGAGGAGTCCAAGAGACCAATGTCTAAAGGCAGGACCATGGGTGGTGGTTCCATTTGACATTTCTCTTTCACAATTATTGACTTGGTATATGTTTTGGTCCAAGATGGAGAATTATCACAAGGTTCCCACGACCTTCATCTGAATGGAGAAGTGGTAGTGCATGCATGTTGTCTCTCCATTCAAAGACTAAGGAACCAACAAAGATTGGCCTCAATTCGACTCACAGGAAGGTTTTGAAGGTATTCCTAGGCAGAATAAAATGTTGGGTGTAACGGTGATAAACGACCCTCATTTGAATGAGTTAAGCTCCTGTGGTCTCATTTGCCTTGGCAGCAGCTACCTGGCACTAGTTGCTAGTGGTCACATGGCTTCCTTTGGGGCTAAAATTGACCTATGTGAAAAAATCCGTAAATATTCTGTTATAAGATAATATAATTCTGGGCCAGGTAGCTCTGACCCTGGACCACACAGGGCTCTACAGATGTCTCAGTTTTACCAGTTACCTGTCTGTTAAAAATACAACCTGTCCATCACAATATTTGGAGAGGGGGCAGTATGACGGAGGAATTAGTCATGAAAGATTGAAACCCAATTATCTAGATCCATCCAAAAGAGCCAAATAATGCGTTAATGAAGACACCGGAGACCGACCTGCTCATTCTATTACTACGAAGAGGAGCAAAACTGCTGCTTATAGGGGATAATGACAAGAACATGTATGTGTGATCATCACTAGTGACCCCGGTATACCGTAAGAGATGTCTCATAATGTTACCGCAAACAGGCAAACAGAAAAAATGGACTTATTAAAGAGCAAATTCTAATGTATCGGGAAAACCAGGTGCAGTATTATAACACTTATATTTCTGTACATAGGAGGCAGTATTATAGTAGTTATATTCTTGTACATAGGAGTAGTATTATAGTAGTTATATTCTTGTACATAGGAGGCAGTATTATAGTAGTTATATTCTTGTACATAGGAGTAGTATTATAGTAGTTATATTCTTGTACATAGGAGTAGTATTATAGTAGTTATATTCTTGTACATAGGAGGCAGTATTATAGTAGTTATATTCTTGTACATAGGAGCAGTATTATAGTAGTTATATTCTTGTACATAGGAGGCAGTATTATAGTAGTTATATTCTTGAACATAGGAGTAGTATTATAGTAGTTATATTCTTGTACATAGGAGTAGTATTATAGTAGTTATATTCTTGTACATAGGAGTAGTATTATAGTAGTTATATTCTTGTACATAGGAGCAGTATTATAGTAGTTATATTCTTGTACATAGGAGTAGTATTATAGTAGTTATATTCTAGTACATAGGAGTAGTATTATAGTAGTTATATTCTTGTACATAGGAGCAGTATTATAGTAGTTATATTCTTGTACATAGGAGCAGTATTATAGTAGTTATATTCTTGTACATAGGAGTAGTATTATAGCAGTTATATTCTTGTACATAGGAGGTAGTATTATAGTAGTTATATTCTTGTACATAGGAGCAGTATTATAGTAGTTATATTCTTGTACATAGGGGGCAGTATTATAGTAGTTATATTCTTGTACATAGGAGCAGTATTATAGTAGTTATATTCTTGTACATAGGAGGTAGTATTATAGTAGTTATATTCTTGTACATAGGAGCAGTATTATAGTAGTTATATTCTTGTACATAGGAGCAGTATTATAGTAGTTATATTCTTGTACATAGGGGGCAGTATTATAGTAGTTATATTCTTGTACATAGGAGCAGTATTATAGTAGTTATATTCTTGTACATAGGAGGTAGTATTATAGTAGTTATATTCTTGTACATAGGAGCAGTATTATAGTAGTTATATTCTTGTACATAGGAGCAGTATTATAGTAGTTAGATTCTTGTACATAGGAGCAGTATTATAGTAGTTATATTCTTGTACATAGGGGGCAGTATTATAGTAGTTATATTCTTGTACATAGGAGCAGTATTATAGTAGTTATATTCTTGTACATAGGAGGTAGTATTATAGTAGTTATATTCTTGTACATAGGAGGTAGTATTATAGTAGTTATATTCTTGTACATAGGAGCAGTATTATAGTAGTTATATTCTTGTACATAGGAGCAGTATTATAGTAGTTATATTCTTGTACATAGGAGCAGTATTATAGTAGTTATATTCTTGTACATAGGGGGCAGTATTATAGTAGTTATATTCTTGTACATAGGGGGCAGTATTATAGTAGTTATATTCGTATACATAGGGGGCAGTATTATAGTAGTTATATTCTTGTACATAGGGGGCAGTATTATAGTAGTTATATTCGTATACATAGGGGGCAGTATTATAGTAGTTATATTCTTGTACATAGGGGGCAGTATTACAGTAGTTATCTCCTTGCGTATAAGACCAGTTTTATTGTAGTTGTATTCTCGTATATCTCACTTATATAAATATATTGCTGTACTTCTGGATTATATTGGAATTTAGAATTTATATTTTATAAAACTCAATTTATAAAATGTAATTTTACCGTTTGGCTCCGGAATGTTTACGATAAAGTTGATGTAAATCTCAGTGATGTCTGGAATTGCTCTTTAATGAAGTTGATGTATGATCTCCTCGGACATTTCTTACCTTATACTTTATACGCTTCTTTAGTGATACCCTTTAAATAAATTACTTTCTGAGGTTTGGAGCGACGTCTTCTTCCCATACATCTCATTTCATTATTTACTATTTCGGGCTCGCAGAACGCTCCGTACTTCCACCATTCTACATTCACAGCTATAAGTCATTTATTATTAACTAAAAGTTGGGGGAATATCAAACGGTTTGTCTGGACAGTCAGTCACAGCTTCTTCTTCAAACACTGTGTCAGGCGCAGCTTGTCGTAACGCCGGAGCCTTTAGCCTGACTACATCATCTAACATAAGGGGCCCGGTATGAAGCCTTATGGTACTTCTATAGTCTCTAAGTCCTTCTGGTATGTCAAATCTTCTCGCTGGTCTGGTTTTCAAGGGAATATCAGAAAATGACCTATTTTGGATCCAAGTTTTCACATGAAACTTACTTTTTAAGATTTGTTGACTATATTTTAAAGAATATTCCAAGTCACTCTCTATATTTTTTAAAAAAGGACTAAACCATCTTTTCACTCTGACAACTAAGCCTAATAATAGAATGACACTCACCAATTCTGTAGGGGAGTTACTTTTAATATAGTTTTGAGTGGTTCTTAGCAAAGAAGTTACATGGTGACACATTGTTTCTGGTGCAAGATAAAATGGAGTGTGGTATGTGAGAGAATCTTAATCATTACCCATAATACTTTCATGGTGATAGGACTTTGTTACAGGGTATTTTGAGATGGTAGTTTTTATAATAGTCCCAATAGATGGACAGTGTTGAAGTGTCCCTATTCTAATATACTGGTAGTCGGGGGTCACATAACTACACATATTATTGACAGAGCCTTGAGATAAAGTTGTATGCCGTCATTATAAGATACGCTCCCAAGATCTGCCTAGCATTGCTTAGATATTTAAAGGGGACCTTTCCCCACCATCTCCAACTCCACCTCTTTGCATCCTTCAATGGCCATCTCTCCACTGATTCTGGTACAGTTGGAATTTTTTCTCTAGCCCCTACCAATCATGAGCAATCAGTGCTCTTAGTTTCTGCTAATTAGGCTCCCTACTGCGAGGTGGGCGGTCCTCGGCTGAAGCAGGTAGTCTAAGACCGCCCACTTTATTGAATACTGAAAATAAGTGCTGATTACTCAGGAATGGAAGGGGCTAGAGAAAAAATTCCAACTGTTCCAGAATCAGCGTAGCGGTGTCCTTTGATGGGCATGAAGAGTTGGAGTTGTTGGAGGCGGGCATATAGAAAGTCAGCTATGCAGTGAGCACCACCTAGTGGTAATGGCAGACAGCCAGACCTTTATTTTTTAATGCACTGTATTACTTTGCTCTCTTTTCTATCTTGTTCCCATGAGACATTCATTTCAGTATTTATTCTAGATAGATATGTTGGTTCTTTGCCACGTCTAACCTAATTTATCTACATCATCACCGGCGGCCGCTTGTGGAATAATAGAAATGGCGCAGTCCATGCTAAATACACTGACAGCGTTCTCGCTCCCCAGCAGTCTTATGTATAAGTTATCGGCATGGTGTATAATTTATATCCTGCAACTTTGGCAGTCAAACAGTGAGCGGGGTGACGTCTATGGAGTTTCAGAAGCCAATTAACTCTATTAGGGGGGATCGGTCTACCAGGATCTAATTGTCGCTAATGAGTATATACTTGACTCGCAGCGCCGATCGCACTGGGATATGATCTATGAGAAGTTGTGTGTATTATACAGCTTGGTGTGTGTGTGACATTGGAGGTGTCATATCATTCGTTTCCAGATTCGCACTTATTATGCTGCTATTTTACAGTCACGAAAGATTTAATGTTCCCATCAGAGTTTGGCAGGAAGTTTTTCAGCCATGGACTGTAAAGCGTACTATGACAAGTTTACGGGCCCATCAAACCTATAAGGACAACAGGCTGGAGGACAGTTTTATGGAAAGGTACTTCAGATGCCGAGGAAATCTGGATGACCTGCCACATGAAAGCTGCAATGTTTGTGACTCCTATTGATGGAGATTGACTTTTAAAGGGGGTAACTGCTTCTACTCCCAGCTATCAGGCCCACCCAAAGCTCGTGGTGTGCCCAGTGAACATAGAACTATCAGCTATACTGTGAATAAGTGGTATATTATTTTGTGGGATAAACCCTTTAATAGGATAAATACCCAACCCTCCATTTTCTGCTAAATTTTGGCCTCCATATGCAATGGGACCCTTCCTTCTTGACTGTATAATCGGTGTATCATCTCCTTACCATGGCTGATTGGTAGTTCACAAGTGGAAGTCATTTAGTGCTGTCACTTAGCTCTCCCCAGGATGCCATTTGTTCCTGGTGGTCTTTTCAAGTCTTCACTTCTTGTTCTGATTCCAGCTTGTTATAGTCAAATTTGTTCCGAATCTCCTCAAAGCCATTCCTGTTGTTTGAAGTATTGCTTGGCTATACCTGACTACTGGCCATGTCTGACTACTCAAATGTCTTGATCCTTGGTTACTAAAGGACAATCATTTAGTGTTGTCACTTGGAAGGATGCCATTTGACCCTGGTGGTCTTTTCATGTCTGCTTTCATGTCTGATCACACCTGATTCCTGCAGTAAAGCGATAGTTAACGCTCCGCTTGGTTGAGCTTTATTGCTATGAAGATGTTTCTAATGGGCTCATCTAGATCTGCCAGTTGCCTGTAGGTCAGTGTACAGTACATTGTGTGTTCCTGTGAACCTTACCTCTTTGTTCCAAACTGTCTGTCTGTTCTAGTCAAATCTGTTCCAAGTCATTCTTGGCATAGGTGGTACTGAATATGTTTCTGCCTCAAACCTTGGTTACTACATTTTATTTTTGGTCTGTTCTCCTATAGATGGCGACTCTTGGCTACATTCTAGATCAAGTTCCTTGGCTGTGACTTTGTACCTGTGGTATGACCACGTTCTTACTCATGCTGCTCCTGCTATCTTCTTGTTCTGACCCTGACCTGTTCCTGGCATGTTCAAGGTATGGCCTGTCTCTAGTTACTCTTTCTGGTATCTCCATATCTAGTCCATTGCTGGTATTCATGATCCTTCTTCTAGTCCCTGGTCAATTCTAGGTGTCCATGTTTTGGTTTCAACTCCTGGTTCATTCCTGGTGTCCAGCTGCTGCTTCCTGATGTCCATGTTTCAATTTCTAGCTGCTGGTTTATTCCTGGTGCTCCACCTGGAGGCGCTGCACAGAAAGGGCCACAGGAGACTCTACCTGCTCAGGAGGCTGAGGGCCTTCGGAGTCCAGGGGCCACTTCTTAGGGACTTTTTCAACTCTGTGGTTGCTTCAGCCATCTTTTTTGGTGTGGCCTGCTGGGGGAGCAGTATATCAACCAGGGACAGAAATAGGACAGGGCTCCCCAGGACAGGCTGATCAGGAGGGCCAGCTCTGTCTGGGGAGCCCCCTGGACCCCGTACAGGTGGTGCGTGACAGAAGGACACTGTCCGTGGTGAGCTCCATGCTGGAGAACAAATCCCACCCCATGTATGAGACCTTGATGGCACTTGACAGCACTGTAAGTGACCGTCTGCTTCACCCCAAGTGTGAGAAGGAGCTATCGCAGGTCCTTCCTTCCAACCGCGACCAGGCTGTATAATCTACATCAGACCAAGCGAAGACACTCCGCACAGAGAACTAAATGATCCTGAAGTCTTCCTTCTTTCTCTTCTGTTCCTTAGCTGCTATGGACTCCTAGTATATCTTCTCTTCTCAGCATATGTGTGTCCTGTAATATATTACTGTGTATTATCCTGTATCTGTATTACTATGCTGCTGTAACATACTGAAATTTCCCCACTGTGGGACAAATAAAGGATTATCTTATCTTATCTCTGTCTAGTTTTTGTCCTGGCCCGTCCTCTCTTCTACCTCTGACTCTCAACTAACCACCCATGGCAGAAGATCCTGGTGACTCCGTGAACAGCTGAGACTAGTAAGCGTCCATCTGTCTTGCTGCTGAATGCTTGTCCTCTCCTAGTAGATGTCGGACTCCAGGCTGTTTGTGATATTACGACCAATCGGTCTGCGGCATTTATTTAATTAGAGGCGGAATATATCTGTCCTTTCATGGTAGATTATGACTGCTACGTAATGACCACTTATTGGCTTTATTGGCCTTAATTTCTTACGTTTCCATTAGAAAGAGGAAAGACGATAAATAAGAGAAATAAGAAGCAACGTTTTCTGTAAAGCGAGCCATGAAGAACAGGGCCAGATCGTGGTCTGTAGAAGCCCATGAGCGGGCCAATCTAATTTTTTGGGAGGGGATCTCAATCAGCATACGGCTTTTGATTGATTGACGGTTGATGATTATGTATGGTATGAAATTCCTTCACCCCAATGCTAAATGAGTAATGGGGTCCCCTATTGCACCATGTATAGCAATGAGGTATGGGTTTGTTAGAGGAGGACCTTCACTTCATTGTCCCCAGAATAGGCACCGATTGAGGAAGAGGAACATGAGCGCAGGATTGGTACGTGGATCCAGTAGAAGAAGCTCAATTAGAGCCAAGAGATCAAAACCAGCAATAATACCAGGTGTAGTGTCCAAAGGTCTCGGCAAGAACCTCATCAAGAGGAGCCAAAACTCAGAATCGGGAGTCCAGAAACAAGGCCAGTGTATGGACTGTATTGTGCCAAAGTTGACACTCCAGAGACATCTAGACCAGGGAATAGACTTGGAACAAGGTTACTTAACACAAGAAATGAGGGCGCATATGAGGTTTACCTTTTTCGTGTCCGTTCGCTTTCAATTCAAGTGGCTACACTACAAAGGTTTGCGTAAGAGCAAAATTGATGTTCGCTAGCGAGATCTAAGACAGCTACATCTATATACACCGACACTCAGGCCCTGAGCGAAGCGAGATAACTGGCTGGATGTATATACAGACCTTACATACAGATGATCAGAACAGCTGCGTAGCTCGAATCCTCGGAAACAGGATGAATTAACCCTTGCTTTTCTGCAGCAGCCGAGTGTCGTTGAGTAATAGAGAAAGAACAACATAGAAGTAAAGCAGGAACAAATATAGACTTGAATAGGCCACAAGGATCAAATGGCATCCAGCAAGTGATATTAAATAGAGGTAGGAATATTGATGGGTGAACCTTCACGGATTCTTTTTGTGAATTGGTGGTGCTATTTATATTCTCTGGGCCTCTTTAGGTAAATCACAGCATGTGAAGTGATAGACTTGGGGCAAATGCCCTCTTAGCTCAACTACACATCTGACGTTAACTTTACCGGCTCTATCATATTCAGTATTTTACTTACATTTTTTTTCCAACAATCAAAACTTATCCCCCTTCCGCAGGACAGCTGGGACCCCCACTGAAGCCGAGAATGGGGTGCCACTACATTCACTACATCATGTCACTTCAGTCTCATCTCAAGGTGCCTGGATAATGCCAGCCTATGCATTTCTAGAATATGAGTTCACCTTACAAAGAAAACTAAGTTGCACTCCGAAGGTTAATTGCTGACTACCCAAAAAACATGGGATTCAGCAGGTTCCTCCTTGTCATATGCCTTGCCAGATCCTGCTCTCCTCACTCCAGCAAGGTGTCCCAGCGTCCTCCAAAAACCTGCTGCCTCTGCAAAAAACAGACTGTATCAATGCAGGGGTTCCGGCTCTGAACTCAAAAAGCCTTTGAAAGTTAGACACAGACACTTTGGTACAGATACACTACAGATGGGAGGACCCTGCAGATACAAGATGAATGGCCCGAAGCGGAGATGTTGGATAGACAACTTCACTTGAACTTTTGAAGACCACCAGAGATGGATGGAGAACTGAAGGGTGGTTATGTCAGATGGGTTTCCTTAAGTAGTGTCGGACTGGCCCACAAGAGTTCCAGAGAGTCCATTGTTGGGCCAGGTTCTGACACAATATGGGGGTGACCACTGAATGCTATAGCTTTTCTGTGCAGAATGATGCATGGACAATTTGTGGCAGATTCCTGGACCAACCATATGCATGGAATTTAACAAATTGCATCTGTGTTCAGTGAGGTGGTAGTGGTAGGGGGCATCAACGTCATGGCACTTTGAAGAACATGTCATGACATAGATTCCTTCACATTTTTGAGTCTTGGGTGATCCGGGGGCAGCTGACAACACATTGGAGGCCAGAAGACAGCAGTGATGGTGGGGAATGAAGACCAGACATTGTGTCCGTGCCCCAGAAAGGTGAGTATGTTGTTTTTTTATCTTTCATTTAATCATTATGGTCTTTAGAGATTCTAGAGTATAATAATAAGTCATCAATGGTGAATCCCCAATGTCTCGTCCAAACCTTAAATTTTTGGAAAACTTGTACAAGAATTGGTTATCCCATACCTACTTATTCTAGGTTCACACTTGCGCCAGGTTTCCGTTCTTTGGGTCCAGAAACCCAATCCACTTAAAAAGCAGTTACTCGTGGAAACCAGCGGACCCCATAGACTATAATGGAGTCCATCGGGTTTCCACCTCGGTTTCTGCTTGAAAAATGCGGACAGAATTTTTCAAGTGGATTTGGGGACTAATCCAGCCCTAATATGTAAAACCAGGGAAGTTTGGACCAGCCTTCAACCTGGAAGGGTTTACTAAAACCCCCTCCATATTTCAAGTGGTGCTTACCAGGACATGTCAGATTTTCCAAAATTGTTTCCAAATATTTGGAACAGTTGGCAAGTAAATATGGCCGATCCTTGTTTTACCCTGTGTTTGGATAGTTTGGTCTGTGCTTCTTTGGATAGAACCAGAAGGGAAATTATTATACTCTGGGGTCTCCCTTCTGAAGAGACCCCTGAGTATAATAATTTCCCAGCAGTGGCCATTTTAGTTTGTCCGAGATGAATCACAAATTGTTCGGATTCAATTTGGAATATTTGGTTATTTTCTGCTCTTTATTGACAACTATGGGTCTTGGGCACCCCAGTCAAGCACTGATCCAGTCACCAAGGACTAGACTCAAGCACTGAACCAGTCTCCATGGACAAGACTCAAGCACTGAACCAGTCACCACGGACAAGACTCAAGCACTGAACCAGTCACCACGGACAAGACTCAAGCACTGAACCAGTCGCTACGGACAAGACTCAAGCACTGAACCAGTCGCCACGGACAAGACTCAACCACTGAACCAGTCACCAAGGACAAGACTCAACCACTGAACCAGTCACCAAGGACAAGACTCAAGCACTGAACCAGTCACCACCAAGAATTTGGAAACATAGGGTGGGACTTTTATGCCCCACCTTCCTGATCAACATTTCTGTCAATCTTGGATGATCGGTAATGGTGAACTATTGAGGGCCACCCATTCTTCTGCTGCTTTGGGTCTCCCCTGCTTCAGCCAGTGCTCTGGATCCTGTGCACAGTGAATACCAGGCTGGCTCTCATTACGATGCGCAGGCCTGCCCGCCATCCGCTGCCTCTAGATGATGTCGGAGATGCATTATTAAAGTGAATGTTTAGCCTTTCAGAGGGGATCATTAGAACAAGTGCAGCTGCTCAGACGAACTCTCTGCACTTGTATGGAGTACCGGAGCAGGTGGTTGGGGAGGCTCTGTAGGGTCCTCCAGCTCTTAAGTGCTTCTTTTTAAAAACACGGATGTTCCTCTGAAATCAGATTAGATGGAAAGTTTTGTAAGAAGTGGCCGCAGAACTTTTCCTCCTGCAGCAGATGCCATCATCGCCCAATGCAGCTGTTCTCAGCTCTCTTATTGGAGGAAGGGGACGATGAATACAACATGTACGCGGCTCATTACCACCCCCGTATAATATCCATCGTCCCTGCCGAAATGGCCCCCAATTGGTTAGTAAGGATTGACAATAGTGAAATGCACGAGGGTCTCGTAATGCCTGAACATTTTGCAAAACCTGATTAAAAAACATTTTTTTATTGGATTTTTTTCCTCCTCAGTTTCTTAAAGTGAAAATAAGTTCAGATCTGATCATGAGATTTTTTTTGACTTTGTAAGATCCAGGTTATCATGGGATCCCATCTGTCGTATCAGGAGAACAGGTGCCTGGTGACTAGAGATACGCGGGCCGTATGAGGTTGGTTCATTATGCATTTTCCAAAAAGTTCGGTTTTGGCCTAGGGTGTAACAATCGGAGGCCTAAGGGAGTTGCAGAAAGATAATAAACCCTCATAGTCACAATCCCTAACCTCTCCTTGGCTCTGGAGGTCCTTCTATGCTTCTCCACCTTCTTTGGTTCTCCCCTGTGATGTCATTGTCCAGGGGTCACCACCGCTGAGGCTTGTGATTGGGCTTCAGTGGTCATGAGGGTGTCCATGTACGATGCTTGCGTCAAGCATCATGATGTTGTATCCCAAATGACCATTGAGGCCCAATAATGTTACCAAGGCAGACCCCATGAGACGCCCATACCCTTTATGCTGTAGGCTATGGATATGCCATAAATACTTGACGTGGGAGTAGCCATTAAAGTCAACCAATCTGATCTCTAGAAAAAATTATGGTGAATTGTGATTGGTTGTTATAGGTCCCTGAGATGCCATGATACTGCAACTCTTCCACGATGGTCCTCTAGCTTTTGGCCATGGCATTCCTGATAAAACAGCACGGTAGCATCAGCCTACTAAGGTAACCAGCATCAGAAGAGGACATCAGCCCTGGCGCCATGATGTTGACAACCTTCGGTGACCACTGAGGTCCAACCACAGGCTTCAATGGTGAGCGGGGACCTCTGACATCACATGGAAGAGCCAAAGAAGTCAGGGACACAGGGAAAGAAGACTGGATGTCATGGTGGAACTAGGGAGAGGATGAGGAAAGTTGAGTATGAGTGGTTTGGTTTAATGTAACAATCCCTAAAAATCTGGCTTGCTCATCTCTACTTATGACCCACTGGCTAGAAACCCCCAAACAGATCAGGGGATGCTCACCTCTCTAGGGTAGGGACATCTTCAATGGACACTTAAGTTGTGCTTCACCTCCTCACAATGGCTCTTGGCCATGTTGGCCGGTAACCCCCAAATTTTCCTGGATTGTCCCACATTTTTAGAAACAATCCTGCCAAATTCAACTGGTTTGACCTAAAAGCAGACCTGGTTTGCATGTAAAAGTGGATGTTCCCTTTTAATATGTAGGATGTCCTGGGGATGGACTTAAAAGCCCAATTATTTCCATGTTGGTAAGTATGCTTGACTCCACCACGATCTGAGGATTATACTTTAGTGAAGACCACACCTCCTTTTGGGGAACAAAGAAGAAGACCAGGGAATGTCTTATATATTGGTCTAACCAGCACCAAGCCAATTTTGGCATCTCTGGTATGTCACTGTAAGAAGGATTATGACAAAGGGGTCTTCACTATAGTTCTTCTGCTATGGAACATCACATCTTTTATATACATGAATGTCCCTTTAAAGGTAGGAAAATATACCATAATTTGGTGAAAGATTGACAATAAACTATTAATATCAGGCCAAAGAACTAGAATGTTGTCATAGATGGAAACCCATATGTGACCCTCATCATGGGGACAAAGTAAGTGATGTGAGAGGAGACACAGAAGATCATTCATGAAGACCCTGAGGCCACGACACATCTTGTATAATATCAGCAACAGATCAGAAAGTGACGAGGAACAACATGATGTGTTCACATAGCAATTAAGTATTCGCGAAGATGAGTCTTGGATGGTTCAACACAAATCCATCAGTGCCAACCGAAGACATTGATATCACCAATTTGCTTTGTGGCCGAAACAATTTAAGACGTGTCGACAGTGTCTTGACCCACCCGATAAAATTGCCATTATTCACATCCAGGTAGACAAATGAAGTTGTCACTTCATTAAGACTGTCAGATAATTTAGATCTGATGAAGGGTAAGGTCAAGGAGATGGGAAGAAAATATCACAAACACAATAATATGGGTTAGTAAAGAAAAAATCCAGCTTCAAAGGTGCGAGCACAACTAAGATGACTCATACGACCACTATGGGGCTCTTGGAGAGGGTATGGTCTCTTCTGCATGTTAATTGGCACCTTCATAAGAATATGGTCTCCACAGGTGCTACAAGATTAGCAAACACAGGGGTGGAAAGTATACTTAGGAAATAAAAATGGATGGGGTCATCGTGATTTTCTGTTTCATGAGGTTAGTGCTATGAACAGTTCTGTCAGTGATGTTATTTACCTCTACCCACTAGGAGGATGCCATTTGATCCTGGTGGTGTATTTAAGTGTACATTTGCTCCAGTTCTTCTGCCTCCATTGCACATGACCACTTTTGGTTCATGCAGAAAAGCAATGGGTACCTATCTTTCTATGGTCCTGAGCTCTGCTTGCTATGTAGCTATTTGTGAAGGTCCTAAAGAAATTTTCTGCCTAAACCTGTCAAACATTGAGAGTTGAACTTTTCAAGGTTTGGCTCCTGGTAGCAACCTATGTACTTGACCTCATTCCAGTCCTTTTCTACTCTGAAGGTGTCATTGTATGTTGTTGTTCACATGTCTGACTACTGTGTATGCCATCCTGACTGTGCTCCTATCTCGATCCTTGGTTTTTATGCTTAGTTCCTGAACTACTATCCTGGTGACAATACTTGGCCACGTGGTTGACCACATTCCAGGGCTGTGTTGATGATCCAGTCTTGCTTCCATGACCATGTTCTAGTCCTGATCCAGTCTTGCTCAAATGATCATGTTCTAGTCCTGATCCAGTCTTGCTCCTCTGACCCTGTTCTAGTTCTGATCCAGTCTTGCTCATATGATCATGTTCTAGTCCTGATCCAGTCTTGCTCCTATGACCATGTTCTAGTTCTAATCCAGTCTTGCTCCTATGATAATGTTCTAGTTCTGATCCAGTCTTGGTTCCTATGACCCTGTTCTAGTTCTGATCCAGTCTTGCTCCTATGATCATGTTCTAGTTCTGATCCAGTCTTGCTCCTATGACCATGTTCTAGTTCTAATCCAGTCTTGCTCCTCTGACCATGTTCTTGTTCTGATCCAGTCTTTCTCCTCTGACCATGTTCTAGTCCTGATCCAGTCTTGCTCCTCTGACCCTGTTTTAGTTCTGATCCAGTCTTGCTCCTATGACCATGTTCTAGTTCTGATCCAGTCTTGCTCCTATGACCATGTTCTAATTCTTATCCAGGCTTGCTCATATGATCATGTTCTAGTTCTGATCCAGTCTTGGTTCCTATGACCATGTTCTAATGCTGATCGAGTCTTGCTCCTATGATCATGTTCTAGTTCTAATCCAGTCTTGCTCCTATAACCATGTTCTAGTTCTGATCTAGTCTTGCTCCTCTGACCATGTTCTTGTCTTGTTCCAGTCTTGCTCCTATGACCATGTTCTAGTTCTGATCCATTGTTGCTCTAGTGTCCATGTTCCTACTTTTCAATGATGTTCAGGCTTCAAGTTGCAGCTCTTGATTATCCCTGTTGTCTGTGCTCATAGTTCCAGATCCTGTTGTGTTTCTGATGTCTCTTGGTTCCAGTTCCTGGTCTATTCCTTGTGTCTGTACTCCTCGCTTTAGCTTCTAGTCCATTCCTGGTGTCCATGTTTCTGGTCTATCCTATACTATGCTTCATGTCTGGTTTTGTTCCTGTCCTATCACCACCTTTGCTCCTAATGTCCACATCTTCACAGTAGGATGAAAGCCAAGGGATTATTTAGACTCTGAACTATAGTCTAGCCAGCTCGAGGTCAATCGCTGCCATAAGGATCCAGAGTAAGGTTGTGCACCCTTACATTTCACTTCTCTCTTCTATCATATTCTTGGTGGACCAAAAATGTCAAGGTTGTGTCAATGTTCCAAGGTTACCTAAGAAGGAAAGGAGATATGGTGGAGACATACGGGTGGCATTGCCTTGTATCATTTGTGATGCCATAGGTTTTTCCATGTTTGTATTTCTTGACATGGTTTTCCAAAAATTAAGCCAAAATCTTGGCAATTTTGCCGCAGCTTCTGAACATTTGCTAGAAAACCATGACTGTATAGGTATGGTCCAATCTACGAAGGTCTCGTGAAATAACTTTATCCTATTCCCTTCACTTGGTTGGACTGATAAACAATCACATTTCCCTTATTGTAGACCATTTCTCCCAGTCAGAATAGCTTAGACCCTATCAGTCTTTTCCTCCATTGCTTGTGATTCTGTGTGCTGGTCGTGCCCCTGAGCGCTGCTGATCTGTCATGCACATAATGTATTTGATGTGTATAAGCCCAGGTGTCCTAAAAGCGTGAAATAGATTTTATGCAAATACAGTAATTTCCACAATATAACTTTACCTAAAAAGTATGAAATCTCCCGGAACCATCTAGCAACCGCGCACTCTGCTTCCATTGTCAAGCAGTGGAGCGTCACATGTGCCCCGTCTCCAGCTGCTGCTTTGTATTGTAATGACTGATGGTTCACAACAGGCGAGAGACGGATGGAAGAGACCGGAAACGTGGAACATTGTTCACTGCCTCAAAAAGTGTCATTCAGCAGCTAATAATAAAGTACCAATACATGTAAAATGTGCCGTACCACCAGTATATGGATGTTACCTATCTATCTGTCTATCAAGATACATATAACTGCTCCCAAGAAGCTAAAACAGTAAGATAACATGTATTATGCATGTACTGAGGGGTTAAAAATATAAAATAACTCATGCTAGAATATAAATATTACAATACGTACGCCTACGAACAAGAATATAACTATTATAATACTGCCCCCTATGTACAAGAATATAACTACTATAATACTACTCCTATGTACAAGAATATAACTACTATAATACTACTCCTATGTACAAGAATATAACTACTATAATACTGCTCCTATGTACAAGAATATAACTACTATAATACTACTCCTATGTACAAGAATATAACTACTATAATACTACCTCCTATGTACAGGAATATAACTACTATAATACTACTCCTATGTACAAGAATATAACTACTATAATACTACTCCTATGTACAGGAATATAACTACTATAATACTACTCCTATGTACAAGAATATAACTACTATAATACTACCTCCTATGTACAAGAATATAACTACTATAATACTGCTACTATGTACAAGAATATAGCTACTATAATACTGCCCCCTATGTACAAGAATATAAGTACTATAATACTACTCCTATGTACAAGAATATAACTACTATAATACTGCTCCTATGTACAAGAATATAACTACTATAATACTACTCCTATGTACAGGAATATAACTACTATAATACTACTCCTATGTACAAGAATATAACTACTATAATACTACCTCCTATGTACAAGAATATAACTACTATAATACTGCTCCTATGTACAAGAATATAACTACTATAATACTACTCCTATGTACAGGAATATAACTACTATAATACTACTCCTATGTACAAGAATATAACTACTATAATACTACTCCTATGTACAAGAATATAACTACTATAATACTACTCCTATGTACAAGAATATAAGTACTATAATACTACTCCTATGTACAAGAATATAACTACTATAATACTGCTCCTATGTACAAGAATATAACTACTATAATACCGCTCCTATGTACAAGAATATAGCTACTATAATACTACTCCTATGTACAAGAATATAACTACTATAATACTGCTCCTATGTACAAGAATATAACTACTATAATACTACTCCTATGTACAAGAGTATAACTACTATAATACTACCCCTATGTACAAGAATATAACTACTATAATACTACTCCTATGTACAAGAATATAACTACTATAATACTACTCCTATGTACAAGAATATAACTACTATAATACTGCCCCCTATGTACAAGAATATAACTACTATAATACTACTCCTATGTACAAGAATATAACTACTATAATACTACCCCCTATGTACAAGAATATAACTACTATAATACTGCCCCTATGTACAAGAATATAACTACTATAATACTACCTCCTATGTACAAGAATATAACTACTATAATACTGCCCCTATGTACAAGAATATAACTACTATAATACTACCCCCTATGTACAAGAATATAACTACTATAATACTGCCCCTATGTACAAGAATATAACTACTATAATACTACCTCCTATGTACAAGAATATAACTACTATAATACTGCCCCTATGTACAAGAATATAACTACTATAATACTACCTCCTATGTACAGGAATATAACTACTATAATACTACCCCCTATGTACAAGAATATAACTACTATAATACTGCTCCTATGTACAAGAATATAACTACTATAATACTACTCCTATGTACAAGAATATAACTACTATAATACTACCTCCTATGTACAAGAATATAACTACTATAATACTACCTCCTATGTACAAGAATATAACTACTATAATACTGCTCCTATGTACAAGAATATAACTACTATAATACTACCTCCTATGTACAAGAATATAACTACTATAACACTACTCCTATGTACAAGAATATAACTACTATAATACTGCCCTATATACACATGAATATAACCTCCTAGGGTCATCCCTTATTGTCATAGAAGCATAGTGGAGTATAATAGACATGCTGCAGGACTATAGGGAGTCTATTCTGAGAAATTCAGACAAAACCTAATATGTGAGCAGAGTGCGACGTTTCCCGCTGTGCAATAAAATGTTTCCGGAACAATCCCAGTAGAAGTATACAACGCTTCTCTTAATCCGTCCACTGCAGGAAGGGCCAGCGCTCCACTGATGTGTTATGTGGCGTTAACAGATAGGGATGACCAGCTGAGATAGGAAGCCGATCAAACACAGCGCTTCTATAGAGATCAGCGGATTTCAGCTCTGGGGTTTATTGGGTCTTGGACAGACATAAAATGTCTATTAGGAAAAAAATGTCACTGCTGAAAATATCTCCCCCATAATGGAAATATCCGACGTCCTTGAGTTGTCACCTAAAAGTTTCTTTGGCTATTACTTTGATGACCCTGTTTTCTGATTCATCACAGTATTTTACCTATTGGAGCAGAAGCTTGTGCTTCAGAGCTGCTTTTTCTGAGTTAATGGGGGACATGAAGTTGATTCTCATATAGCAGTGATGGCGAACCTATGGCACGCGTGCGGTTGCCCGGATCGCTCACCAACAGGGAATCCGGTACAGGATTCCCCGTTGATGAGCGATCACTGCCTTCAGTTGTATGTGCAAATGCACATACAGCTGAAAGCTGTCAGGGTAGGCCGCGGATCGCGCGACCGCGGCCTACACTGGATGCAGAGCTTGACCTCTGCCCCGACGCGGGCGCGATGACGTCATCAGCGCCGCCAGTGACAAGAAGGTGGATGCCGGCGGCTCTTCAGGGGTGAGTATGAGAGTGGCTCACTGTGTATATGATGTTGGGGGGAGCGCTTATAATACTTGGTGGGGTGTATGATACTGGGGGGGAGTGTATAATACTGGGGGGGCTTATAATACTGGGGGGAGTGTATAATACTGGGGGGAGTGTATAATACTGGGGGGAGTGTATAATACTGGGGGGGCTTATAATACTGGGTGGGGTGTATAATACTGGGGGGAGTGTATAATACTGGGGGGAGTGTATAATACTGGGGGGGGCTTATAATACTGGGTGGGGTGTATAATACTGGGGGGAGTGTATAATACTGGGGGGAGTGTATAATACTGAGGGGGCTTATAATACTGGGGGGAGTGTATAATACTGGGGGGGCTTATAATACTGGGGTGGCTTATAATACTGGGGGGTGTACTAAAGAGCATATAATACTGGGGGGGGGGGCTATTTATAAGCACACAATACTGTGTGTGGATGCCACTGTGGAGCATATAATCCTGTGGGGGGGGGGGACACCTACTGCGGAGCATATAACACTGGGGGGCTACTGTGGTACTGTGGAGAATATAATATTGTGTGGTAGGCCCACTGCAGAGCATATAATACTGTCTGGGGTCCCCTCACTATTTATATCACACAGTATCTGTTTTATAGCAGACGTGATATTAGTACAGGATGTAAGAATATTACACGGTAACTATAAAACAGATCCTGTGCGATGTAAATAGTGAAAATTAATTGTTCAAAGTACCAAATGCCGAGACCTTTACATTTCAGTACAACGTTGTTTGTATTATTGAAAGCTCTGTAAAGCCCCACATGACTGTAATTTTTGGTCAGTAACTGTCCGCAATTGTGGATCCGCATAGTATTAAGTCTATATTGTCGTGTTGGCACTCCGCGAAAATTTTGTGGGTTTTGGGTTGCAGTTTGGGCACTCGGTCTCTAAAAGGTTCGCCATCACTGTCATATAGCAACTTGGCCCATTGGACTTATAGTTATTCATGATATTCTTGTCTTCTTAGACATCACAATGTTTCACCTATTAGAGAAGCAGTTGTGCTCCAGAGCTGTTTATCCCTCTTGGTATGGTTGGTATTTAAAGGAGACGTTTCACCACCTGCACAAACTCCAATTTTTCTCATTTCGTAATAGATGTTGCTCCGCTGATTCCAGAGCAGTTGGAATTTTTTCTTTATCCCGCACCGTTTCCGAGAAATCATCTCTATTAGCAAAGTAGGCTCTGTACTGTCAGGTGGGCAGTCCTGAACTGGAACAGGTAGTCTAAGACCGCCTACCTGAAGTTAATTAGCATATTGCTGAAATTAACTACACTGATTGCTCGGGAACCGTAGGGGCTAGAGAAAAAATTCCAACTGCGCCGGAATCAGTAGAGCGGGCCCTATTAAACTATGTATACAGTAGCAGTTGAAGGAGGTGATGAAATATCTCCTTTAGTATGAAGTAAACGTAGTCCTAAAATCGTCAGGACCGTCGTGTTCTCTTACAGAATCAGTTATATAACTGCATTCCCTGCATCCAACTTTCTAGAAATGACATTTCGTAAAATGCCGAAGGGAATGAAGGGAAGTGTCTTACACAATTGGAATCGTTCACTAAAATGTTGTGACAACGCGTGGCCTGTGCCCGGCTGACCTTTGATATTGCGTACGCTTCCCTGCGCCACTAAACGAATCCTCAGCTCTGTAAGACGTGAACACTTCATCTAGCGGGTCCAGGTTCAGAATCTTTACATACAGGTACATTAGGTTCTTCTCCAGATTCTGTGTCTACCTTACCATCTATTAAAGGACTTTATTACAACAATTCCTCTTCTCAGGAAGTGACATCACGTCCGTTGGTCACATGACCATGCTACAGTTTAGACTCAATAGGACTGAGCGGTTGGCCATGTGAACAACAGATGTGATGTCACTTCCTGAGAAGAGGAATTAGAGATCAGTAATGTATCCTAGAACACCCCTTTAAGGCTGCTGTTTTATAGGTCAGTCTTAATAAGAAGTTAGCTGGAGTCAGATGTGATCAATTTATTAAATTTATCAAATCTTGTGACTACTCTAAATGATATACTCTACCCAACCTACTCCCAGACGCCCCTCCAGTCTCTACTTCCTGCCCCTTCTTCATCCAGGGAATGACCTCTCTGCCAATCACTGGCTTTAGTGTTGACCCGCCTTATCCAGTGATTGGCTGAACAGCTATTTCCTGTCTGTCCAGGAAGTAGTCACCAATTGGGAAGCTGGGAAGGGGATGGGCAAAGTTCTTAATTTGTGATTTTTATTGCCATTCTGACCCTGTTCTTTTTTTAAATGACATTCCCAACAACCCCTTTGACTCCATATGGCCTTGTGATGAAGAATAGTCCCCGTAGGAAAATTCCTTTAAGTACATGTATCCAATGCTTCTAATGTCTGGCACTGTATTTTACTTCTGCCTTGCGTTCCCCGTCTGGAGAGAGATCTTCATGTTGTTAAGCCCTGAGCCGCTCGGTACTATAAGAGAATACAATAATAATACTCCAGAGTGATTTGCAGGCAGCAGAGTAGACGGGTTTTAGTGTCGGCAGCAGTGGGGGGTTCAGGACTTGTTTCTATGAGGCTGAAGTCATTATTTCTCAGGGATGGTTTTTTACCTAACTTGACAAAGTAAAAAACCTTCAAGGATTTCAGCACCGGAGGAGAGAGACCGCCGGCAGCTTCTTGTTATTTCCATAGCTCTGTGATATTCAGTTACCAGAATGAATGATCGGCCATTATGGTCCATTATAGGGTTGTTGTATCACTACAGACTTTCAGGTCGTGACTTCTATGGTTCTTTCTGGTACTGCCACCAAAAGCTGTGGCCGGCAAAATGAATGGCCTTCCGTATCGTACAAGGATAGGGTGAGTCCACCAAAGCAGTAGCTTGTCTTATCAAGACATTCTTGGTTTTTGCTTTTAAAGGAGGTTCTATGATTTGATGGTGGGCCCTGAAACCATCTACTCTGGTGGACCTAAACTATCAAACCATCCTTCGAAGGACTATAATACAACATGGCAATGAGCATTCGTGGTGCCCATCTGCTGGCCAACTGTGTCATAGACAATTGAGCCCAACCTCAGGATGTGTCTCACATGTCTTAGACTTAAACTTATTCCACTTGTCTCGGACCTCCTGGGGTGGATAGGAAGTATTATAAGTGATCCCTATAGGTTCTTCTCAGAAGCCAGGAGGGCTGAGGATACAAGGAGGAGCCTCTGAAAATTGATAGTTGTACTTTTGAATGTAAGTATTGGCACCAAATTACCTATAGGTGGTATAGCTGAAACTAGACCCTTGTGCCTGGCCCATAGGTCACTCTTCTGTATAAGAGGACACTAGCTCTATAGATGGTGTATGGCTCTCAGAGTTTGCATATGACCAATATTGGGTTTCGAGTAGGGTTGAGCCGATCGTGAGATTTCAGGATCGATTTTAAAATTCGATTTCCAATCTTTTCCCAGCCGATCCCGATCGTGAAATTTGCTCGGGATCCGATCTTTTCCCATCCCGATCGCTCAACCCTAGTCAATACTTCTGGGAAAAGTCACTTTTAGGGTTGAGGCAATCTTGAGATTTCAAAATCCGATTTCCGATCATTTTCCAATTCCGATTTGCCAATCCCGATCGTGAAATTTGCTCGATCGCCGATCGGGATCCGATCTTTTCCGAACCCGATCGCTCATCCCTAGTTTCAAGGGCATTTACTTAATGTTTGGTGGTTAAATATCTTTAAGGATCTACCAACCCTTCAACCTCTCTGTGTAATAGAACTGATGACTGGTCAGGACTTCATGGACACTATAGGTCCACATATGTGTAGGCCTAACTTGTGATCAAGGATCTACCAGGACAATTGGTGCCTACAAGTCATGGGGAAAATTACTGTAAGATGCATGTCCAATTTTGATTGGAAATTGGAAAACTTGGGGTCCTTGCAAGAGTTACAAGAATATCCACCTTAGTTGAATTCTAAAAATTGATGGACAACTTTTTTACATCCATTGAGAAAGGTGCAAGATAATTGGAAACGGAATATCAAGGTCAAGTGCTAGTATTATAAATAATTTGGCCCCCCCAAAAAAAAGTATGACAAGTGCCCAAAAACAGAAGTATTACTCTATAGACATCAACCCTTTGCAAAATTCCAACCAGTCCCAATTTTGAAAAAATTTTTTAATTGTTGAAAGAATTTATTGGTTTTTCAAAAAGTTTCCAGATGTTTTTGTTGACTGAGCTATTCTTCTATTTCTTTTCTACTTTTCGATGTCGGCAGTTGAGTATTACATAACGCCATTAGGTTGTAGGACTCTGTGTGAGCCCGTGGAGTGCTGCGGTGAGGTGGCAGGAGGTTGGCAGGGTCTGAGGCAGTCCTGGAGGGAGATCCAGGTTCCGAGGAAACCTGTCAGAAAGAGGTGGTTAATCAAGCGAGTCAGGACTGCCCGTGGGCCCTGCAGCACTCGCCTGTGGCTGACAGGGAGAGAATGAAGGCAGCGCGGCCAGGTACTGATGGGCTCTCAGCTGGATAGGGACGGGACACAAACTAGGAGGCTAAAACCAAGTGACAGGAGCGAAAGACTCACAGAAGACTCTCAAGAGACCTCCACGGTATACCATAAAACGCATCACCCCCCCCCCCCCTTTTCTTCCTAATCTTTCTGCTTGATGGTCAAGTGGATGTCACATAGAAAAGTTTGTACCCCCTTGTGTCATGTCTTCCAAGCTGTACATTTACTGAACTCAAAGAAACCAGAATCCGAAAGTAAAATAGTGCGTTACGTTCCATCAGATGTCATTTTACGGAGATATTCTTAGAATTAGGTGTCTCTGGTGGCCAACACATCCTCCATTAACCATAGATCGGGAACATAAGCCTCAGTATGACATCTTTTACTGCTTGCTCAGTCACCGTCTACTTCTATTCATGGCCATAGAGAATTTTTGACATTTTGCAGGTTTCTACTGATGACCGACGCCACCATCTGAGTCTACATCTCGAGCCTTCGTCGTCACTTCCATCAGATTAGATGGGAAGAATGGTAGAGCTTGCAGGACCATTCTTCTTGTCAAAATGATGGACACCACAAAGGAACCCCAATGGATCGCATTATATGTTAATGGAATCTATCAAAGGCCACGATAAAGGCTGAGACGGACCGAAACGGGCACCTGGGATTGCTCTTCACCTTTCCATCTTTACATATGGAACTGCCTCATTTGTTCCATTGTGAACAGAATCTTTGCATTGGGACCAAAATGGAAAAATCGGAATCCGATCTTTTCCGATCCCGATTGCTCAACCCTAGTCAATGCTTCTCTATGGGAAAAGTCACTTTTAGGGTTGAGATTTAAAAATCCGATCATATTCCAGCCAATCCTGATTGTGAAATTTGCTTGATCGCCAATCAGAATCCAATCTTTTCTGATCCCAATAGCTCAACCCTAGTGACCACCACTAAGATCTATGATAGGGCCTCTCGAATCATGTAGGGTTTGTCAACATAATGAAACCTCAAGACATCAATGTTTCCCATGTGACTGGTAAGGCCCAATCACTGATGACCCTGGGAAGATGACAACACAAGGGAGAACCATAGAAGCTTGAGATGATATAAAAAGAACACCGGACAGGGTGAAGGACACCAGGAGAGGTGAGGGAAGGTAAGTATCAGTGCTTAGTATTCTACTTCACCTCCTCTGGTCCTCCATCGTTCTTTCCACGGTGTCCCCCGGCCAGCTTCTTTGGTTCTACCCGATGATGTCAACACACCCCACATGACCACTGAGGCCCAATCATTGGCCTCATTGGTGACCCAGGGCCATTGACATCACCCAGGAGGACGGAAGAGGCCAGGATAGAACACAAGATGCTGTGAGTGAACCTCAGGGTCTTGGATATGGATATGTATGGAACATTTATGTTCACTTTATGAATTTAGTTTCCAAAATTTTCTACGTGGCCCAGTATTTTATAGTTCCGCCCTCCAGATCTGTGATGTTTCATTCAAAGTCACATCACTGCTTCATTCACCAGTGTGTCACCATGACCTGGGTTACATCTATCTATCTATCTATCTATCTATCTATCTATCTATCTATCTATCTCCTATCTATCTATCTCCTATCTATCTATCTATCTATCTATCTATCTATCTATCTCCTATCTATCTATCTCCTATCTATCTATCTATCTATCTATCTATCTATCTATCTATCTCCTATCTATCTATCTCCTATCTATCTATCTATCTATCTATCTATCTATCTATCTCCTATCTATCTATCTATCTATCTATCTATCTATCTATCTCCTATCTATCTATCTATCTATCTATCTATCTATCTCCTATCTATCTATCTATCTATCTATCTATCTATCTATCTCCTATCTATCTATCTATCTATCTATCTATCTATCTATCTCCTATCTATCTATCTATCTATCTATCTATCTATCTGACTATCTATCTATCTATCTATCATCTATCTATCTATCTATCTATCTATCTATCTATCTATCTATATCATTCAACTTGTAGTCCGCAGTGACATCGCCTACTGTGATGAACATAATGAAAGTCAATGTGTTGGCAGCGTTTCTACAGGCCGGAGTCAGAGTAGAGACTTGCGGCTCGAGTATAGATCCTGCTGAGCAGTCACAAGCAGTTTTAGGTTTCATTTACTTAATGAAGCGTGGATTAATCGAGTGCCATCTTCTTCTTGTGTCACTCCGAGGATCAATCCTCTATGGATCTTACAATCTACAGACAGGCAAATAACAACTGGCCACAGAATATCCCCTATATACCGACATTTTTAATAAGGCAGCTGTGGAAATCACGGGAAGGGGGCTAGATCAATATTGTAAGATCCCAGTAATACACACCGCAGCTACAAATCTACAAATAATCACTGATATCAAAGGGTGCTCAGGAATGAGGAGATAACAGGGGGTCCCAGCAGTATGCTAATAACCAAGATTCCATTATTCTACATAGAAATTTAGATAATCTCAAAGTCGCTTCTGGCACAAAATTGAGAAAATGAGAATCAAGAATTTAATAATCCAACCCCTATGAGGCTCAATTAACCGTAACATTATACTCTGGTACAAAAATATTACTACTATAATACTACTCCTATGTACAAGAATATAACTACTATAATACTACCTCCTATGTACAAGAATATAACTACTATAATACTGCTCCTATGTACAAGAATATAACTACTATAATACTACTCCTGTGTACAAGAATATAACTACTATAATACTGCTCCTATGTACAAGAATATAACTATTATAATACTACTCCTATGTACAAGAATATAACTACTATAATACTGCTCCTATGTACAAGAATATAACTACTATAATACTGCTCCTATGTACAAGACTATAACTACTATAATACTACTCATATGTACAAGAATATAACTACTATAATACTGCTCCTATGTACAAGAATATAACTACTATAATACTGCTCCTATGTACAAGAATATAACTACTATAATACTACCTCCTATGTACAAGAATATAACTACTATAATACTACTATGTACAAGAATATAACTACTATAATACTACTCCTATGTACAAGAATATAACTACTATAATACTACCTCCTATGTACAAGAATATAACTACTATAATACTGCTCCTATGTACAAGAATATAACTACTATAATACTACTCCTATGTACAAGAATATAACTACTATAATACTGCTCCTATGTACAAGAATATAACTACTATAATACTGCTCCTATGTACAAGAATATAACTACTATAATACTGCTCCTATGTACAAGAATATAACTACTATAATACTGCTCCTATGTACAAGAATATAACTACTATAATACTACTCATATGTACAAGAATATAACTACTATAATACTGCTCCTATGTACAAGAATATAACTACTATAATACTACTCATATGTACAAGAATATAACTACTATAATACTGCTCCTATGTACAAGAATATAACTACTATAATACTGCTCCTATGTACAAGAATATAACTACTATAATACTACCTCCTATGTACAAGAATATAACTACTATAATACTACTATGTACAAGAATATAACTACTATAATACTACTCCTATGTACAAGAATATAACTACTATAATACTACCTCCTATGTACAAGAATATAACTACTATAATACTGCTCCTATGTACAAGAATATAACTACTATAATACTACTCCTATGTACAAGAATATAACTACTATAATACTGCTCCTATGTACAAGAATATAACTACTATAATACTACTATGTACAAGAATATAACTACTATAATACTACTCCTATGTACAAGAATATAACTACTATAATACTACTACTATGTACAAGAATATAACTACTATAATACTACTATGTACAAGAATATAACTACTATAATACTACTCCTATGTACAAGAATATAACTACTATAATACTACCTCCTATGTACAAGACTATAACTACTATAATACTACTCCTATGTACAACAATATAACTACTATAATACTACTCATATGTACAAGAATATAACTACTATAATACTGCTCCTATGTACAAGAATATAACTACTATAATACTGCTCCTATGTACAAGAATATAAATACTATAATACTACTATGTACAAGAATATAACTACTATAATACTGCTCCTATGTACAAGAATATAACTACTATAATACTACCTCCTATGTACAAGAATATAAATACTATAATACTACTATGTACAAGAATATAACTACTATAATACTACTCCTATGTACAAGAATATAACTACTATAATACTCCTATGTACAAGAATATAACTACTATAATACTGCTCCTATGTACAAGAATATAACTACTATAATACTGCCCCTATGTACAAGAATATAACTACTATAATACTGCTCCTATGTACAAGAATATAACTACTATAATACTGCCCCCTATGTACAAGAATATAACTACTATAATACTGCTCCTATGTACAAGAATATAACTACTATAATACTGCTCCTATGTGCAAGAATATAACTACTATAATACTGCTTCTATGTACAAGAATATAACTACTGTAAAACTGCCCCCTATGTACAAGAATATAACTACTATAATACTGCTCCTATGTACAAGAATATAACTACTATAATACTGCTCCTATGTACAAGAATATAACTACTATAATACTACTCCTATGTACAAGAATATAACTACTATAATACTGCTCTTATGTACAAGAATATAACTACTATAATACTAACTCCTATGTACAAGAATATAACTACTATAATACTACTCCTATGTACAAGAATATAACTACTACAATACTGCCCCCTATGTACAAGAATATAACTACGATAATACTGCCTCCTATGTACAAGAATATAACTACTATAATACTACTCCTATGTACAAGAATATAACTACTATAATACTACCTCCTATGTACAAGAATATAACTACTATAATACTGCTCCTATGTACAAGAATATAACTACTATAATACTACCTCCTATGTACAAGAATATAACTACTATAATACTGCTCCTATGTACAAGAATATAACTACTATAATACTGCCCCTATGTACAAGAATATAACTACTATAATACTACTGCTATGTACAAGAATATAACTACTAAAATACTGCCCCCTATGTACAAGAATATAACTACTATAATACTGCCTCCTATGTACAAGAATATAACTACTATAATACTACTCCTATGTACAAGAATATAACTACTATAATACTGCCTCCTATGTACAAGAATAAAACTACTACAATACTGCTCCTATGTACAAGAATATAACTACTATAATACTGCTCCTATGTACAAGAATATAACTACTATAATACTGCTCCTATGTACAAGAATATAACTACTATAATACTACTTCCTATGTACAAGAATATAACTACTATAATACTACTCCTATGTACAAGAATATAACTACTATAATACTACTCCTATGTACAAGAATATAACTACTATAATACTACTCCTATGTACAAGAATATAACTACTATAATACTACCTCCTATGTACAAGAATATAACTACTATAATACTGCCCCCTATGTACAAGAATATAACTACTATAATACTGCCCCCTATGTACAAGAATATAACTACTATAATACTGCCTCCTATGTACAAGAATATAACTACTATAATACTGCCCCCTATGTACAAGAATATAACTACTATAATACTGCCTCCTATGTACAAGAATATAACTACTATAATACTACTGCTATGTACAAGAATATAACTACTAAAATACTGCCCCCTATGTACAAGAATATAACTACTTTAATACTGCCTCCTATGTACAAGAATATAACTACTATAATACTGCCTCCTATGTACAAGAATAAAACTACTACAATACTGCTCCTATGTACAAGAATATAACTACTATAATACTGCTCCTATGTACAAGAATATAACTACTATAATACTGCCCCCTATGTACAAGAATATAACTACTATAATACTACTGCTATGTACAAGAATATAACTACTATAATACTGCTCCTATGTACAAGAATATAACTACTATAATACTGCTCCTATATACAAGAATATAACTACTATAATACTGCCCCTATGTACAAGAATATAACTACTATAATACTGCTCATATGTACAAGAATATAACTACTATAATACTGCTCCTATGTACAAGAATATAACTACTATAATACTGCTCATATGTACGAGAATATAACTACTATAATACTGCTCCTATGTACAAGAATATAACTACTATAATACTACTCCTATGTACAAGAATATAACTACTATAATACTGCTCCTATGTACAAGAATATAACTACTATAATTCTGCCCCCTATGTACAAGAATATAACTACTATAATACTACTGCTATGTACAAGAATATAACTACTAAAATACTGCCCCCTATGTACAAGAATATAACTACTATAATACTGCCCCCTATGTACAAGAATATAACTACTATAATACTACTGCTATGTACAAGAATATAACTACTAAAATACTGCCCCCTATGTACAAGAATATAACTACTATAATACTGCCTCCTATGTACAAGAATAAAACTACTACAATACTGCTCCTATGTACAAGAATATAACTACTATAATACTGCTCCTATGTACAAGAATATAACTACTATAATACTGCCCCCTATGTACAAGAATATAACTACTATAATACTACTGCTATGTACAAGAATATAACTACTATAATACTGCTCCTATGTACAAGAATATAACTACTATAATACTGCTCCTATATACAAGAATATAACTACTATAATACTGCCCCTATGTACAAGAATATAACTACTATAATACTGCTCATATGTACAAGAATATAACTACTATAATACTACTCCTATGTACAAGAATATAACTACTATAATACTACCTCCTATGTACAAGAATATAACTACTATAATACTACTCCTATGTACAAGAATATAACTACTATAATACTACATCCTATGTACAAGAATATAACTACTATAATACTGCTCCTATGTACAAGAATATAACTACTATAATACTGCTCATATGTACAAGAATATAACTACTATAATACTGCCCCCTATGTACAAGAATATAACTACTATAATACTGCCTCCTATGTACAAGAATATAACTACTATAATACTACTCCTATGTACAAGAATATAACTACTATAATACTGCTCCTATGTACAAGAATATAACTACTATAATACTACTCCTATGTACAAGAATATAACTACTATAATACTACTCCTATGTACAAGAATATAACTACTATAATACTACCTCCTATGTACAAGAATATAACTACTATAATACTACATCCTATGTACAAGAATATAACTACTATAATACTGCTCCTATGTACAAGAATATAACTACTATAATACTGCTCATATGTACAAGAATATAACTACTATAATACTGCCCCCTATGTACAAGAATATAACTACTATAATACTGCCTCCTATGTACAAGAATATAACTACTATAATACTACTCCTATGTACAAGAATATAACTACTATAATACTGCTCCTATGTACAAGAATATAACTACTATAATACTACTCCTATGTACAAGAATATAACTACTATAATACTGCCTCCTATGTACAAGAATATAACTACTATAATACTGCCCCCTATGTACAAGAATATAACTACTATAATACTGCTCATATGTACAAGAATATAACTACTATAATACTGCCTCCTATGTACAAGAATATAACTACTATAATACTGCCCCCTATGTACAAGAATATAACTACTATAATACTGCCTCCTATGTACAAGAATATAACTACTATAATACTACTCCTATGTACAAGAATATAACTACTATAATACTGCTCCTATGTACAAGAATATAACTACTATAATACTGCTCCTATGTACAAGAATATAACTACTATAATACTGCCTCCTATGTACAAGAATATAACTACTATAATACTACTCCTATGTACAAGAATATAACTGCTATAATACTGCTCCTATGTACAAGAATATAACTACTATAATACATAGGAGCAGTATTATTGCAGTCTTAATATTGTACATAGGGGCAGTATTATTGTAGATATACTCTTGTACATACAGTAGGTGGCGGTATTAATGTAGTTATGTTCTTGTACATTAGGATTGTTAATAACACATCTCTTACCACATTAATTCTTGTCACTCCACGTATAGGCCTTGCATCCTTATAGCAGATACTTCTTGACCTTATTGTCCACCATTACGTTTCATCCTGGTCAGTTACTATCCGGGCCGTCACCTCCAATAATCATGTATTTGATACTGATCACCTTTCCGTCAGTGTTCGGCCACATTTGGAGTATATAGCAGGACATTGTTATCATGGGGTAGGTGAATGGGCTCATTATCCCTCCATTTATGGTGAAATAAGGGAATCGATATCCATCACTGATTCTCTATAAACAACAAATCAATCACCGGGTGGAAAATTCAATTCACAATAGACAGAGGCAGGGAGCGGAGCGTACAGGGACACATGGGGGGTGGGGACACTAAATTACTGTAGAGGTAATGCAAAGAAGATTTAGAGGGTCGATCTGGTTTGGAAAACTCATCTTTATACATCCTATTAGGGAGTTCATAGAAGGGGGGGTCTTCTGCTCTGTTCAGGATCCTCATCTCCTAGTCGAGAGGGTGACAAAGAGCATCTCTCTGTTTGGAGGACCCGTCCTGTCCTGCATTAGATAGACTGCTCATTCATTTGATTGAACAATGTGTAATTCTTAATTTCCCCTGTGGTGGCGCTGTGGGGAGATTGAACACTTCCTGCCGGGTTTCCATACAGATTGCAGATAGGATTCCTGGTACGGTCAGAGTTTGTGATCAACCTATTGTTAAGGGATTTTTCTGATAAGTAGGGATTGTCCAATACCAAAAACACTGAGATGGGGAAGCCTCATGAGATTTGTTTTGTGAAAATTTCAAAGTGTGTCCACCAGTGTCATCGGCTGTGAACCAAAAGTGATTTTATCATAGTCTGGAGTCACTTGGGACCCTTCTGTAGTATAACACTTGCCTTCCTTCACCTATCCTGGGAACCCTTGTTGCGTCCAGTTTCGTGACGTTTGGCACTTTCAGTCCTCTTTGGACGCCTGCGACATTACAAGCCCAAGGTTTAGCTCCACCCACTTTTATGTTGACTTCGCCCATTCTTATTCATTTTTCATGTGCCCCCATATAGTATAATCCTTCTACAGTCGCCTGTAAATTATATGTCCCCCCTCCATTTCTCCCCCAGTTTCATATAACCCCTGCATCTTCCCACAGTTTACTTCTCCCCCTCCATCTCTGCCCACAGTTTCATATAACCCCTTCATCTGCCCCCAGTTTTATGTCCCCCATCTCTGTCCCTAGTTTCATGTCCCCCATCTCTGCCCCCAGTTTCATGTCCCCCATCTCTGCCCCCAGTTTTATGTCCCCCCTCCACCTCTGCCCCCAGATTCATGTCCCCCATCTCTTCCCTGTGTTCCATGTCCCTCTTCCATCTCTGCCCCCCAGTTTCATGTCCTCCATCTCTTCCCCCAGTTTCATGTCCCCACATCTCTGCTCCCAGATTCATGTCCCCCATCTCTGAACCTAGTTTCATGTCCCCACATCTCTGCCCCCAGTTTCATGTCCCCACATCTCTGCCCCCAGATTCATGTCCCCCATCTCTGAACCTAGTTTCATGTCCCCCCAACTCTGCCCCCAGTTTCATGTCCCCCCATCTCTGCCCCCAGTTTCATGTCCCCCATCTCTTCCCCCAGTTTCATGTCCTCTCCATCTCTGCCACAGTTTCACGTCCCCCCTTCATCTCTGTCCCAGTTTCATATCCTTCATCTCTGCCCCAGTTTCATGTCTTCCATCTCTGCCCCCAGTTTCATGTCCCCCATCTCTGCCCCCAGTTTCATGTCCTCTCCATCTCTGCCCCCAGTTTCATGTCCTCTCCATCTCTGCCTCAGTTTCACGTCCCCCCTTCATCTCTGTCCCAGTTTCATATCCTCCATCTCTGCCCCCAGTTTCATGTCCTCCATCTCTGTCCCATGTTTCGTGCCCCCTCTCCATTTCTGTCCCCAGTTTCATGTCCCCGATCTCTGCCCCTTCATTATGTTTCCCTCAATGTTTAACACAAAAAACCCCCCACTTATACTCACCTTCCAACGCTCCCCCGCAGCTCTCTCCGTGGTCACTGACATAGTTGTAGGCACGATGTGACGTCATATGAGCGCTCTCATGTCCTAAATGGACATGAGAGCACCCATATGTGCTATAATAGTACACGAGGCGTTGATAATAGATTATTAGATGTGGCGCGGCGCCCATCCACAGTGTCTGCCCTGTTTCTTACACATCCTGCCCTTTGTACTCCCTCTTAGATATGAGGCTCTCGCCCGGGGCGTTACGGACCACCCCAGAGGCGAATTCCCAGCGTCTCATTCCACTAATTGATAGTTTGCCGGAATCTCTGATAAAACAGGAAAAAGAAAAACTAACATATATTTCATATGCAAAAGAGACGACTCCCAGCGGACGGCGCGGCGACTGAATCAGGATGGCGGTGACCTTTAAATGGGCCTTTCATTTATAATTCTGAATCAGGCCGGTCTGGTGGGGGCCGAGGGGGCGAAGTTACAGGAGAGAATGCAAAATATTACTCAAAAATATAAAAAAAATGTATAAAAAATATAAATAGATCATGTAAGGAAGTGAATGTGGAGAGAGGGGGGCGGATCAGTGCACTGTATGTGTGCAGAGGCTCAGAGCATGGGGGAGGGGGGAGGAGATTAGGGGAGGGGATACTGTTATAGGGGAACTTTGACCTTTGCTTTGATGGGGGCATTGTACACGGCAGAGGTGACTTTGATTACACATAAAGCTGTATGAGCCGTCACCAGTCGTGTCCATTAATGTGCAGATGGTGCCTGGACATATAAGATTACAGACCAGTACAACATTATATCCAGTAGGGTGATTCAGGAGCGGGGACAGAGGAGGGTTCACTTTAGGGATTCTAACCACAGATGGGTCTAGATGAGGACATGTGATAGACCCATCTGATAAGATGTGTCTTTAGTTTCCAGGGGTAGAGCATTCCAGAGAAGTGGTGCAGCTCAGGAGAAGTCTTGTATATGAGAGGGAGGTTCTGATAATAGAGGATGGAAGTATTAGGTCGTGGAGTGAACGGAGAGCACGGGTTGGGCGGTAGACAGAGATGAGGGAGGAAATGTAGGGAGGTGCGGCATTATGGAGAGCCTTGTGGAGGAGGGGGATAACTTTATATTTTATTCTATAATGATAGGCAGCCATCTTTGTCTGCATCACTGTGTGTATTATTGGAGAACCTGGAAACCTGGAATCAGAAACCCATGTATACAAGTGTATGTTACTATCTCCTATCTATCTATCTATCTATCTATCTGTCTGTCTGTCTGTCTGTCTGTCTGTCTGTCTGTCTGTCCGTCCGTCCGTCCGTCCGTCCGTCCGTCCGTCCGTCCGTCCGTCCGTCCGTCCGTCCGTCTATCTATCTATCTATCTATCTATCTATCCTGGCACTATGCCAGGGCCTCGGGAGGGCGGCATTTTTGCTGACCTAAGCCAGTCCAGCGAGCGGTGTATTGGGGCGGCCCTGCTGGACGCAGCGCTGCTCCAGCGGCCGCCCCTCACACTCAGGCAGAGAGCAGGTCCTCTCCCTGCCTGCTCTCTGCCTGCGAACCTCGCTCGCTCCGCTTGGCCATGCCCCCTTTCCGCTCGACCCAGCCCCCATTCTGCTAGGCCCGCCCCTTTCTTGTGACCCTGCCCCTCAGCTCCGCCCCTCCTCCGGGGGGGGGGAGCTTTCTGACGCCGCTTCAGGCGGCAGAAAGCCCAGGTTCACCCCTGACCCCAGCGATCAGCTCTTAACGCCAAGAGAGACACAAATAGTGTCACATTTGTACTATAGTGGCCACTACAGGAGAAACAGGGTATTACATATCAGCCATTCAAATTACTAGTTGACCATTCAATACATAGAATATATGATCAAAGTTGTCTTAACCCATTTAAAGGGAGTGTCACAAGACCCCGGCATATGAAGGCAACCCCGCAGATAGATAGGTTAGGGCCACCGGAATCATACAGTGTCTTTCCCTTGTAAATCGGAGCCTCCTTTTTCTCAATATGCAAATGAGTTTTTTAAGCAATGGCGGCGCTCTTATTCCTTCAAAAAGCTCCTATGCACATGGACAAAATAGCGATATCTCAGCAACGGAGGCCACCATTTGATTCAGGTGACCCTAAGCTATCTATCTGCAGGGCTGGGTTGATAGTCTAGATTCTGAAGACACTCCCTTTAAGAGCAAGATGATCCATGTTTTAAAGAATTGATCAGATTAGTAAAAACATCTGTGCTAGAAACAGTGCCACCCTTGTACATAGGCAGTGTCTGGTATTACAGCTGTCCATTTAGCTTGATTGTTAGGAGTTGCAACACCACACGTACCCTCAGGGTAAGAATGGTGCAGTCTATGGAAAAAGTAGACCTTCTTATGATGTCATAGCGCCCCTTTAACATGCATTGTAGCCACCGGTAAGAACATTGCAGCTTTCTTACGTCACAATTTGTAATGCATAAACTCAGCTTTGCTGCATTGACGCACTCAGCTCTGCTACATCTATGCATGGGGATTTACCTGGCGCGCTCCATCTGTATGGGCATGGCGCGCTGATGTTTTCTACAATCGCCAACCTTCCAGCTGGTGCGAAACCTGCGACTCCCAGCATGAAGCTGCCAGGGCATGCTGGGGGTTGTAGTACTTCGGCAGCTGGAGAGCGCACAGGTTGGAGTACGCGGCATTAGCTTTCATCATCTGAGCTGCTGAGACAAATGAAAGCTCCCGCTGCGGACGCCGCGCACCTTTGCTCGCCGTACCTTGATCATAACGGTGTTCAAAACATTGGAATGAACGTCTGCGCGGACGTGTTTGTCTTCACGTCTTGTAAAATTATATAAACAAATGTCTAGACCGACGGGAGCTGCGCGGCTCGCTCGCATTGTATGCCGAACACCTGCCGTAGTGACTGATGGCTGCGTGCTAATGACAGTGTGCGCTCAGCGTCAGGAGGGGGCGCTGCACAGAACAGCACTCAAATCTCCGGGCTCATTATCTGTACATTAGGCGTAATGGACGTGTGTATAAATGAATGAGGGCTCTGACGCTGGAGGAAGGCGGCAGACCCCTTTAAGACTTCTCCTTTAAGAAGGGATTCCATGTCATGACTTCTAAAGTCTTAAAGAAGGGACGGAGGAATTGGTTCGCACCGAGCTATGTTATGTGCGTCCAAACCCCAAATTTTTTGGCTTTCACCACCAATGAATTAAGGAAAGACTGTCCAAGGATAAAGATAATAGATGTCCTGAGAGGGACGGAACTGGGAATGGTGGGGCTCAAGGCCAACATGTGACATAAGCCCCCCTGACCTCGACCGAGCCCCCCCCCCCCCACTGACCCCAACCAACCCAACGTGCGCGCACACAAATCACATTCCTACACTTCACACAGTATTATCCCCCATATTGGCCCCTGCACACAGTATTATCCCCCATAGTGGCCCCTGCACACAGTATTATCCCCTATAGTGGTTCCTGCACACAGTATTATACCCCATAGTGGCCCCTGCACACAGTATTATCCCCCATAGTGGCCCCTGCACACAGTATTATCCCCCATAGTGGCCCCTGCTCACAGTATTATACCCCATAGTGGCCCCTGCACACAGTATTATACCCCATAGTGGCCCCTGCACACAGTATTATACCCCATAGTGGCCCCTGCACACAGTATTATGTCCCATAGTGGCCCCTTCTCACAGTATTATCCCCCATAGTGGCTCCTGCACACAGTATTATGCCCCAATGTGAACCACCCATGAACAATTATTATACTCTGGGATCTTATCAGACCGGAGACACAGGGGAGGATACAAACATAAAAAACACTGTTACTTACCTCTCCTGGGCTCCGGTGCACTCCCCGCTATGTCAACCATCTTCAATGATGGAACAGACATCACATGACCCTGGCATGCATTGCGACGCATATGACGTAGGCCCGGCCTACATGACATCTGGGTCGTCACCAAACAGTCTTAAAGCCTACCCGAGCACAGGAGAAGTAAGTAACACTGTTTTTGATGTCACCTCACCTCTCCTAGCCCTACGATTATTACACTTGGGGGTCTGATATAAGACGGACTGCCCCATGATACACCTAATAGTCACCATTATGTTAGGAGGACCGCCCCATGGCAGACCTTTACCGATACGATACTGACTATCCTGGAGCCTTGTGACATTTAGGGCATTAGCTGCAGACTCGGATCTTCTCCTCTCGGAGGATTATTACGACCTCAATGTTAATAATTTCTAATTGGTAAATGCCTGTAAATTGGTGACATTAATAATACCGCTTACCGTGCCCGGCGGTTGATGGCTACTTTGCATAATTCACCGGTAATATTGAAAACTTATACAATGAGGAAAGTTTCATAATTGCAATTGTAAAATAATAAATAAATGAGATTCCATCATCGGCGCGGGACAATCACGGCGAGCTAATAATAATCCGCGCCACAGGTTCCTAACCGACTTAAGAGGCGCGATCCGGGCGCAGAGCTGCTGTCCTGGAGGACTGCGCCTTCATTACTCCCCACATTACAATACCCCGCACAATTATACTCACATTATGTCTGTTTGCCAATGTGATTATTCCTTTCCATTATGCAAATAATTTATAAAACCAAATTACAATCTGCATTTCGTCAGAGAAATTGTGAGCAAATAAAGCTTTGCCGGCTGCAGACCTGATAGAAATGAAAGATTGTGGCTTAGGAAAGGAGAAAAGAATCCGTCAGCCGGAGCAAAGAGCGTCCCTCTCTCTGGAGGACCAAACGGGTCCATATAATACATGGACAGTGCATTGGATTCAGATGCTAAGGTGTAATACTCCATCTCTCCTGCGGTGTCACTGTAGGGAATTTGAATCGTTGTTACATCTGATCACTGGAGAGATAGATAGATAGATAGATAGATAGATAGATAGATAGATAGATAGATAGGAGATAGATAGATAGATAGATAGATAGATAGATAGATAGATAGATAGATAGACAGTTCTGTATGTAGTATGTCCTCTTGATTCCGGGTACATACGTGCGTCTTTGTGCACTTTTCAGCCTCCCTCTGACTGTAACTTATCGTTACTTAATAAATGTAAATTTATGAAGCAGCGATTTAGCGAATTACATTTTGGATTACATTTGTTTGTTTGCGTCCCTGAATTGGAAAACACAGAGTGGAGCCATTAGGGAGAACTCTGCATAAATTGTAAGTGTAAATCCAAACGTGGGGCGCAGGAGCAATTATACCGCACAAAAGAGACAAACACAGTCGCTTTTATCAATCCTACAGCAAATAACCGGGACGTCAGCACATACTGCACTCATATACCACCTCTATTACCGCAGCATAGTAACAGGGGGAGAGACTGTTACATAAAAAATACACCAAAAAAGAGCTTCAATGTATAACATTATAGTAGTTATATTCTTCTACATAGGAGCAGTATTATAGTAGATACATTCTTGTACATAGGAGGCAGTATTATAGTAGTTATATTCTTGTATATAGGAGCAGTATTATAGTAGTTATATTCTTATACATAGGGGGCAGTATTATAGTAGTTATATTATTGTACATAGGAGTAGTATTATAGTAGTTATATTCTTATACATAGGAGTAGTATTATAGTAGTTATATTCTTCTACATAGGAGAAGTATTATAGTAGTTATATTCTTGTACATAGGAGGCAGTATTATAGTAGTTATATTCTTGTATATAGGAGAAGTATTATAGTAGTTATATTCTTGTACATAAGAGGTAGTATTATAGTAGTTATATTCTTGTACATAGGAGCAGTATTATAGTAGTTATATTCTTGTACATAGGAGTAGTATTATAGTAGTTATATTCTTGTACATAGGGACAGTATTATAGTAGTTATATTCTTGTACATAGGAGTAGTATTATAGTAGTTATATTCTTGTACATAGGAGGTAGTATTATAGTAGTTATATACTTGTACATAGGAGCAGTATTATAGTAGTTATATTCTTGTACATAGGAGTAGTATTATAGTAGTTATATTCTTGTACATAGGGACAGTATTATAGTAGTTATATTCTTGTACATAGGAGACAGTATTATAGTAGTTATATTCTTGTACATAGGAGGTAGTATTATAGTAGTTATATTCTTGTACATAGGAGTAGTATTATAGTAGTTATATTCTTGTACATAGGGGGAAGTATTATAGTAGTTATATTCTTGTACATAGGAGCAGTATTATAGTAGTTATATTCTTGTACATAGGAGCAGTATTATAGTAGTTATATTCTTGTACATAGGAGCAGTATTATAGTAGTTATATTCTTGTATATAGGAGCAGTATTATAGTAGTTATATTCTTGTATATAGGAGCAGTATTATAGTAGTTATATTCTTCTACATAGGAGCAGTATTATAGTAGATAAATTCTTGTACATAGGAGGCAGTATTATAGTAGTTATATTCTTGTATATAGGAGAAGTATTATAGTAGTTATATTCTTGTACATAGGAGCAGTATTATAGTAGTTATATTCTTCTACATAGGAGCAGTATTATAGTAGATAAATTCTTGTACATAGGAGGCAGTATTATAGTAGTTATATTCTTGTACATAGGAGTAGTATTATAGTAGTTATATTCTTGTACATAGGAGGTAGTATTATAGTAGTTATATTCTTGTACATAAGAGGTAGTATTATAGTAGTTATATTCTTGTACATAGGAGCAGTATTATAGTAGTTATATTCTTGTACATAGGAGTAGTATTATAGTAGTTATATTCTTGTACATAGGGACAGTATTATAGTAGTTATATTCTTGTACATAGGAGTAGTATTATAGTAGTTATATTCTTGTACATAGGGACAGTATTATAGTAGTTATATTCTTGTACATAGGAGTAGTATTATAGTAGTTATATTCTTGTACATAGGAGGTAGTATTATAGTAGTTATATACTTGTACATAGGAGCAGTATTATAGTAGTTATATTCTTGTACATAGGAGTAGTATTATAGTAGTTATATTCTTGTACATAGGAGTAGTATTATAGTAGTTATATTCTTGTACATAGGGGGAAGTATTATAGTAGTTATATTCTTGTACATAGGAGTAGTATCATAGTAGTTATATTCTTGTACATAGGAGCAGTATTATAGTAGTTATATTCTTGTACATAGGAGCAGTATTATAGTAGTTATATTCTTGTACATAGATGGCAGTATTATAGTAGTTATATTCTTGTACATAGGGACAGTATTATAGTAGTTATATTCTTGTACATAGGAGCAGTATTATAGTAGTTATATTCTTGTACATAGGAGTAGTATTATATTAGTTATATTCTTGTACATAGGAGGTAGTATTATAGTAGTTATATTCTTGTACATAGGAGGTAGTATTATAGTAGTTATATTCTTGTACATAGGGGGAAGTATTATAGTAGTTATATTCTTGTACATAGGAGCAGTATTATAGTAGTTATATTCTTGTACATAGGAGCAGTATTATAGTAGTTATATTCTTGTACATAGGAGGTAGTATTATAGTAGTTATATTCTTGTACATAGGAGCAGTATTATAGTAGTTATATTCTTGTACATAGGAGCGGTATTATAGTAGTTATATTCTTGTACATAGGAGCAGTATTATAGTAGTTATATTCTTGTACATAGGAGTAGTATTATAGTAGTTATATTCTTGTACATAGGAGCAGTATTATAGTAGTTATATTCTTGTACATAGGAGCAGTATTATAGTAGTTATATTCTTGTACATAGGAGGTAGTATTATAGTAGTTATATTCTTGTACATAGGAGCAGTATTATAGTAGTTATATTCTTGTACATAGGAGTAGTATTATAGTAGTTATATTCTTGTACATAGGAGCAGTATTATAGTAGTTATATTCTTGTACATAGGAGCAGTATTATAGTAGTTATATTCTTGTACATAGGAGTAGTATTATAGTAGTTATATTCTTGTACATAGGGGGCGTTATTATAGTGATATTCTTGTACAGAGAAACTAGAGAATCTATAGTCTTGTCTTCCATTCTCTGAAGCTTACGGGCTCCCACTATATATTCCTCGCTGGTTACTGATGTAGTTTCCGGCAGTAGATTCCGGTCCTGTCCATTATTTATTGTCCATTGGGGTTAACCGTCCTCCATCCATTTCCCCTTTCTTCAGATAGTAATTTGCTCTCCCCTCCAGAGTACATGGATTAGAGGGAAGGGGATGCCGAATATCTTCTTCTTCTTAATTGACTGAAAAGTTTGAAATTGGTTTTAAATTTTAAATCAGGTTTAGATTTCCACATCAGGCCGACTTGTCTTTTCTCTCCTCCCGCTTCTCCGTCTGGCCGTCATCTCATTTCTGCCGGGGGACGACATTGACCCCAGGAGAGTTGGCGTCTCTGACTTTTTCCTCGGCTGGCTCGGAGTCATCCACTTACTGGCAGATTGGATGTACATTCGATGAAGAGCTACTTAAGTTTTTCCAGATTGTCTTCTCGTCTTCTATTGTTTTAACGGTAATGGGGAAGATGAAGGAGAAAAGGAAGTGATTAAAATGTATAAACACAAATTATCAGAAGGAAAGTGCGAGACGAGAGAAACTTTATAGTCATTTTATCACGGAAAACGTGATGTTCCCTTTCTTGGCCGCTGTCTTTTCAGTACCGGGGCTTACAATGGAAGAAATACAGTACCTCTCATTGAAAGACGTGGAATTGTGTCAATACGTGGCCCGTGGCTCTATGGGGTAGTCACTCAGGAGTGGAATGGGCCAAGACCTGGACATGGGGTAGATACTCTGTAGACACAAAGTGACGCCATAAAAGTGTCAGGCTCAGGGCTCAATAACCGTGATCACCATGAAAGTCATAACCATATGGCCCCATAACCATGGCAGCCAAGTGTCCCCATAATAGTAATAGGATTCAGTACATGAGTACACTGATGTGACTCCAGACCCAATATTTACCTGGAATAACAAGTCAATAGTTCAAGATCAGAGACAAAACCTAAACACATCATAAGATGGAGCCCTCCGTCCGTCCGTCCATCATCCCTCCATACTACGGTGTCAGCACTAAGGAATCATTGACCTTTACCAGTCTGAGATCTGACATTTAAATAGTAACAGGTGGTGAGAGCGGCGAATACGAGAATGTGCACGAAAGCAGTGTATACAGGGAATGTATATGTATATGTGACCGAGGACACCCTGTGTATACTAAATGATATGTACAAGAATATAACTACTATAATACTACTCCTATGTACAACAATATAACTACTATAATACTGCCTCCTATGTACAAGAATATAACTACTATAATACCACTCCTATGTACAAGAATATAACTACTATAATACTGCTCCTATGTACAAGAATATAACTACTATAATACTACTCCTATGTACAAGAATATAACTACTATAATACTACTCCTATGTACAAGAATATAACTACTATAATACTACTCCTATGTACAAGAATATAACTACTATAATACTGCTCCAATGTACAAGAATATAACTACTATAATACTACTCCTATGTACAAGAATATAACTACTATAATACTACCTCCTATGTACAAGAATATAACTACTATAATACTGCTCCTATGTACAAGAATATAACTACTATAATACTACTCCTATGTACAAGAATATAACTACTATAATACTACCTCCTATGTACAAGAATATAACTACTATAATACTGCTCCTATGTACAAGAATATAACTACTATAATACTGCTCCTATGTACAAGAATATAACTACTATAATACTACTCCTATGTACAAGAATATAACTACTATAATACTACCTCCTATGTACAAGAATATAACTACTATAATACTGCTCCTATGTACAAGAATATAACTACTATAATACTGCCCCTATGTACAAGAATATAACTACTATAATACTACTCCTATGTACAAGAATATAACTACTATAATACTACCTCCTATGTACAAGAATATAACTACTATAATACCACTCCTATGTACAAGAATATAACTACTATAATACTACTCCTATGTACAAGAATATAACTACTATAATACTGCTCCTATGTACAAGAATATAACTACTATAATACTGCTCCTATGTACAAGAATATAACTACTATAATACTACTCCTATGTACAAGAATATAACTACTATAATACTACCTCCTATGTACAAGAATATAACTACTATAATACCACTCCTATGTACAAGAATATAACTACTATAATACTGCTCCTATGTACAAGAATATAACTACTATAATACTACTCCTATGTACAACAATATAACTACTATAATACCACTCCTATGTACAAGAATATAACTACTATAATACTACTCCTATGTACAAGAATATAACTACTATAATACTACCTCCTATGTACAAGAATATAACTACTATAATACTGCTCCTATGTACAAGAATATAACTACTATAATACTACTCCCATGTACAAGAATATAACTACTATAATACTACACCTATGTACAAGAATATAACTACTATAATACTGCTCCTATGTACAAGAATATAACTACTATAATACTACACCTATGTACAAGAATATAACTACTATAATACTACTACTATGTACAAGAATATAACTACTATAATACCGCTCCTATGTACAAGAATATAACTACTATAATACTCCTCCTATGTACAAGACTATAACTACTATAATACTACTCCCTATGTACAAGAATATAACTACTATAATACTGCACCTATGTACAAGAATATAACTACTATAATACTACTCCTATGTACAAGAATATAACTACTATAATACTGCCCCTATGTACAAGAATATAACTACTATAATACTCCTCCTATGTACAAGAATATAACTACTATAATACTCCTCCTATGTACAAGAATATAACTACTATAATACTCCTCCTATGTACAAGAATATAACTACTATAATACTACTACTATGTACAAGAATATAACTACTATAATACTACTACTATGTACAAGAATATAACTACTATAATACTCCTCCTATGTACAAGAATATAACTACTATAATACTACTACTATGTACAAGAATATAACTACTATAATACTACTCCTATGTACAAGAATATAACTACTATAATACTCCTCCTATGTACAAGAATATAACTACTATAATACTGCTCCTATGTACAAGAATATAACTTCTATAATACTGCTCCTATGTGCAAGAATATAACTACTATAATACTACTCCTATGTACAAGAATATAACTACTATAATACTACTCCTATGTACAAGAATATAACTACTATAATACTGCCCCCTATGTACAAGAATATAACTACTACTAGCTGGTACCCGCGACTTCGTCTGCGGTGATTGTAGCAGTGTGTATATACAGGCGCGGGTAAGGTTTTTGTAGTGTGTATAAGGTATGAGATATGAAATGTAAGTTTGTATCTTGTTTTTGCTGTAATTCTGAGAATACGTGAGACTTTTGTGTTGAAGTTACTTTGTATTTGAGCCGCTATATATACAGTGTTGTGAGAAACGTTACATAGTGACTTTGGGACAGAAGTATTTGAAGTTAACCCTTTCCCACCGATGGCATGTTTTGATTTTCGTTTTTGACTCCCCTCCTTCTAAACCCCATAACTTTTTTTATTTCTCCGCTCCCAGAGCCATATGAGGTCTTAATTTTTCCTGCAACAAATTTTTCTTCATGATGCCACCATTATTTATTCTATATAATGTACTGGGAAGCAGGGAAAAAAATCAGAATGGGGTGGATTTGAAGAAAAAATGCATTTCTGCGACTTTCGTACGGGCTTTGGTTTTACGGCGTTCACTGTGCAGCCAAAATGACATGTCCCCTGTATTCTGTGTTTCCTTACGATTCCGGGGATACCAAATTTATATGGTTTTATTTACATTTTGACCCCTTAAAAAAATCCAAAAGTGTGTTTAAAAATTTTTTTTTTGAAAAGTTGCCATATTCCGACAGCCGTAACTTTTTTATACATGCGTGTACGGGGATGAATAGGGCGTCTTTTTTTGCGGGACCGGGTGTACTTTGTAGTTCTACCATTTTCGGGAAATTTTATTGCTTTGATCACTTTTTATTCAAATTTTTATCAGAATCAAAACAGTGAAAAAACAGTGGTTTGGCACTTTTGACCATTTTTCCCGCTACAGCGTTTACCGAACAGGAAAAATATTTGTATAGCTTTGTAGAGCGGGCGATTTTAGACGTGGGGATACCTAATATGTATGTGGTTCACAGTTTTTAACTACTTTTATATGTGTTCTAGGGAAAAAGGGGTGATTTGAATTTTTAATCTTTTTATTTTTTTTTTAATATTATTTTTTCCTTTATTTATTTATTTTTTTTTTTGCATTTATTAGACCGCCTAGGGGTATTGACATGGGTGGGGGGTGTCGCGGATTGTCAGAGCGGTGGGGGTCGGCAAACATGGCTGCTCCGGAACGTTAAAGAGAGCCTCCTGGAGTATCGTTAAGGTGAGGGGCAAAGTGGTAAAGTCTATGTATATGTGATTGTGTGGGGTGAGGGGCGAGGCTGTAGAGGGCAATATGAATTTTGTGGCTTGCTATGGTCCAAAGTGTGTGAGATTGCAGAGATGGTGGTGTGAGTTTGGGTTTTGTGGGGGTCCTGGCACAAACGTATGTGCGCTATTGTGACGAAAAGTAGCCTATTGTTTAATCGGGTGTATTAACTATGTTTGTGGAAAATTTCAGCCGAATCGGTCGAGCGGTTTTTCCGTGATTGAGGAACAAACATCCGAACATGCAAACATCCAAACCCACAAACCCACAAACTCACAAACTTTCACATTTATAATATTAATAGGATAATACTACTCCTATGTACAAGAATATAACTACTATAATACTGCCCCTATGTACAAGAATATAACTACTATAATACTCCTCCTATGTACAAGAATATAACTACTATAATACTGCTCCTATGTACAAGAATATAACTACTATAATACTTCTCCTATGTACACGAATATAACTACTATAATACTGCTCCTATGTACAAGAATATAACTACTATAATACTGCCCCTATGTACAAGAATATAACTACTATAATACTGCTCCTATGTACAAGAATATAACTTCTATAATACTGCTCCTATGTACAAGAATATAACTACTATAATACTACTCCTATGTACACGAATATAACTACTACAATACTGCTCCTATGTACAAGAATATAACTACTATAATGCTGCTACTATGTACAAGAATATAACTACTATAATACTACCTCCTATGTACAAGAATATAACTACTATAATACTACTACTATATACAAGAATATAACTACTATAATACTACTCCTATGTACAAGAATATAACTACTATAATACTACTACTATATACAAGAATATAACTACTATAATACTGCCCCTATGTACAAGAATATAACTACTATAATACTGCTCCTATGTACAAGAATATAACTACTATAATACTGCTCCTATGTACAAGAATATAACTACTATAATACTACTCCTATGTACAAGAATATAACTACTATAATACTGCCCCTATGTACAAGAATATAACTACTATAATACTGCTCCTATGTACAAGAATATAACTACTATAATACTGCCCCCTATGTACAATAATATAACTACTATAATACTGCCCCTATGTACAAGAATATAACTACTATAATACTACCTCCTATGTACAAGAATATAACTACTATAATACTACTACTATGTACAAGAATATAACTACTATAATACTACTCCTATGTACAAGAATATAACTACTATAATACTGCTCCTATGCACAAGAATATAACTACTATAATACTGCTCCTATGTACAAGAATATAACTACTATAATACTACCTCCTATGTACAAGAATATAACTACTATAATACTGCTCCTATGTACAAGAATATAACTACTATAATACTGCTCCTATGTACAAGAATATAACTACTATAATACTACTCCTATGTACAAGAATATAACTACTATAATACTACCTCCTATGTACAAGAATATAACTACTATAATACTACTCCTATGTACAAGAATATAACTACTATAATACTACCTCCTATGTACAAGAATATAACTACTATAATACTACCTCCTATGTACAAGAATATAACTACTATAATACTGCTCCCTATGTACAAGAATATAACTACTATAATACTGCTCCTATGTACAAGAATATAACTACTATAATACTGCCCCCTATGTACAATAATATAACTACTATAATACTGCCCCTATGTACAAGAATATAACTACTATAATACTACCTCCTATGTACAAGAATATAACTACTATAATACTACTACTATGTACAAGAATATAACTACTATAATACTACTCCTATGTACAAGAATATAACTACTATAATACTGCTCCTATGCACAAGAATATAACTACTATAATACTGCTCCTATGTACAAGAATATAACTACTATAATACTACCTCCTATGTACAAGAATATAACTACTATAATACTGCTCCTATGTACAAGAATATAACTACTATAATACTGCTCCTATGTACAAGAATATAACTACTATAATACTACCTCCTATGTACAAGAATATAACTACTATAATACTACTCCTATGTACAAGAATATAACTACTATAATACTACCTCCTATGTACAAGAATATAACTACTATAATACTACCTCCTATGTACAAGAATATAACTACTATAATACTGCTCCTATGTACAAGAATATAACTACTATAATACTGCTCCCTATGTACAAGAATATAACTACTATAATACTGCTCCTATGTACAAGAATATAACTACTATAATACTGCTCCTATGTACAAGAATATAACTACTATAATACTAATTCCTATGTACAAGAATATAACTACTATAATACTGCTCCTATGTACAAGACTATAACTACTATAATACTACCTCCTATGTATATGAATACTATATAATACCGCCCTCTAACTACAGGATTGAGCGTTTCCAATTGTTTCTGGAATTGCTGTTGAATTTATTATATGGTTTTGTTTCATTCATATGTCAAGGACAAAGGGAGATCCTGTTTCCATAGTTGCTCTGACTATTCAGTAATACATCTTCCCACAATGGATAATTCTACTTTCGGCGACTATTGATTTTTCCGCCATCCCGGGGAGCGTTCATGACTTTGTGAGAATAAAACACATTTATATTATGAGAATGAAGGAGACATATCCTTTCTTCTGCGGCCGCCCATCCCCGGGCTGCGGTGACATTCCCACTATTTCAGCCTTTGAACCGGTGGGTGAGTATTATTGTGTAGTTCAGAGTAAATCATCAGTTCTCGGGAAATCCTATAAATTCTACACAGGTTGCACCTCGGAGGTTTTACGCGCTTCTGACTCGGAGCCAGAATCCAGCGGTTTGAGCATATAATAGAATTGGCTTGGAATAAAATTTCCCGTGTTCGTATAATGGTGAAGGTTCTTCATGAATTATTTAGGTACGTTCCCAGGATCCCGCACGGAGACTATAATATATATATATTTTCCCTTGTAAAAACAGTTTTCTATTTCTTTAACACGCCTAGAACTATAAGGAGAAGAACCGTTCCTTGAGGAAATACCCAAAGGAACGGAAGGAACAAAAACTTTCAAGGGGTTAAGAGTTAATCTCATCCACTCCTTTGGGTAGGTGATAAGTTTTTGATTTGACCACTGGGACCTCCATTGATCAGGAGAATGGGGCCTTGTGTTCCTCATATGTACAGTATGGTGGTCAAATATGTGTGATGTCACCACAATCAAAGACAGTCTACTTGGCTTGACTTCAGCCCCCCATTCATATGGAGGGTGAGGGAACCTCTAGTGGTCACACGCTCCATTAGGTGTACTGTGGATAGGTGGAAAGATCAAATGTTGGTACGATCCCTCCAATCAATTGTCCTCATAAACAGAACTTGTAGCCTACATCGTTACCTCCAAGGGTATGTGAAGTTCTAGATATCTTCTGACCACTTGTTTTTGTGTCGCTCACCGTTACCACTGAGCCATGGTGGGTTATCTGCTTCCAACGATATTTCCCTGTCCTCAACTGGTTTCCTGGTGTCAACCGGTCCATCCTGATCATATCTGGTGTAGATTTAATGGAGTATTTTTCTATCTGGCCTGTTGCTTTGGGCTATGACCCTGACTCTGATTCTGACCTTGACCTGGGCCTGTCCACCATGATTCCTTCCATGTCCTTCTTGCACCTTCCTGTCACCCCTTACTAACCCAACCTTCTGTTTTCGATTTCTGGCTAGTCTTCATCTTTTCTTCTGGCTTGACATATCTCGAATGACTGGACTCCAGGATTTTCTTCCAGTTTTTCTCCGATGCCTTCTTCAAGTATTTCGACAGAACAACGTCAGCCAAGATTTGATTGTTCCTTGGACTCAGTACTGAGAATTCAAACATGAAGCATGGTTAGATTCCTTTGGTTCCTCAATTTGGCAGATGTCAAACCAATTACAACTTAAGGACCCTTATCTAGTGAGAGCCGTAACTTTGATAGATGACCATGGAGTGAGACCCGTGCCAATCACTAAGAGTGAACAACATTGAAAAAACATTGGGACTGTAGCAGGACTCACAGAAGTCGGAGGAGTGTAGTGCTCACTAGAAGACCTCCGTTACTATTTTGACAGATAGTTCCAAGTCATGGACCTCCAAGATAAAATCTTCTGTCTTAAGTTAGATGTTAGATGTTCAAGGCTGAGGTGGACAACCATTGACCAGAGAACTTTGACTTTATCATATCTGGAAACAAGAAGTCTAACATTGGTTGCATGTTAGACATCTTCTATACTTGCTTTTTCCATAAAGGTCAATGACCTTCTTGGTTGTCTATCTGTGCCCCAAAATAGATACCAGAATAATTATGTACAAAGGTCCAAACAGTCTTCAGATATCCATATACACCTCATGAAGTTGATGAAACTCCTTGTTTTTGGCTACTCTAGCCCATCATCTGTTTATATAGACCTTGCAACCTTCTCCAAGGGTTGATCTCTAGGGGGTGAAGGATTAAGCAGTTGGATCCATTTGTTCTTAAGGAGATAAGCTGAGACAGGAGTTTAGTTTCATCTCCTGGTAGAGAACATATGTAAAGGTAGTTGAGAAGATCGAGAAGTGTTTATCTACTAATGTGAGAAATTAGTTGACCATTCCTTCCAGACATTTTTGGTGGCATTTGAAGTCATCCTGATATCTACCAGGACTTCCAATAGAGCCTGTAAATTGGAGTGTGGCAATATGTATACCAAACCAAAACACACCTCGGTATTGTCCACCAGGCTTGCCAGGAGAAGAGTAAGGGATCACAACACGAAGATCTGACAACAGAAGGCACAATGTGATAGAAACTGAGATGCCACCATCCAGGATCTGTTACCATGGACCCATATAGTGGTGTAGGACCATGGCTGCATCAACAGAGGTTTGGTTGTGTTCATACCGATCCTACCTCTACAATAGTGAGGAAAGAAGAGTTTTTGTAGACAAGGAGACAAATACGGACTACCTATGCGTTGTCTACACAAATAGGCCTAATTTTTACATTTTAGGTCTACTGGGGTGCTAAAGATCCCATTCCCAAAGGTGGACATGCCCTTGAAGAGTGACGCTTAAAGCAATCTTCCACCCTGAAAATATCCCCCTTACTTTTTGTAATGGTTTATGGAATGGGGACCCGATAACTGGAATGTCTCCTCCAATCCTTTCCCAAAATGTCACCTCATAGAGGATCAGCGGTGATCTTCTAGTAATGTCTGCGATTGACAGATGACGTACCAGAAGAGGTCCTATTGTCATATCGTGATCAGCCTACGCCCCATACGAAAGGGGAGATTAAATTATACTTTTAGGGTCAACAAAGGTGACAGAAAATCTTTCTAGTCCCGAAGGTTCACGTCAACGCCGCGAAATGACAACGGTCTGCTTCCTTGCGATCGATGCCGCCATTTCCCAAGGTGCATTGCGGGAGTCGAGGTCTTTTGAGTCCACAAGTCGTCTCCAATTACCCCCGTTCCCCAGCTGATGTGTAACAATATTTTTACCCGCCGTAACCTTGTGTCAGCTCAAATATGGCTGCGCGGACTTACACAATTTGATTACGGGGCAAGGTCCATGCGCGGAGCTGTCTCCTGCGTGGAAGTCGTCTGCGCTTTGCAGGCTTCGCCAAGGGCAGTTTGGAGTTTCAGAGCCCTTTTAATCTTGCGGCACGTAACAGATTTAAGCGTGTTTATTAACATTCCTTTTTACGGTTCCCTGGAGCATCTTGGCAGATAAAGCAGCAGTCTGCACTGGAGGAAGCCTCGAAAGTGAATACAAATCAGCTTCGTTCTGCTGCCCTGAAGCTGCGAGGGAGGCTACAGTCACCTGCACGCCGCCGCAGCGTGGCCACACACATGTAGCAGAGCTAGTTGGATCAACTAGGCTTGACCTTTCCATTTGACGTTATTTTTGGTTTGAAATTTGTGAAATCTATCACTTTTATCTGAACTGGTTTTATTTTCTGATTGAAGATCTTTTTTTTATTTTTATTCTATCTTCTGTCCCTGATTATTGGGTCGGCCATCTTGCCTGAGCTTCCCTTCTGCTCTGTTGATAGCATTTGGTAAAAGGCCTGGTATGGGCAATATATTTGGAGCTGACTCATTGAGGTCTATGTGCTTGGAGCTACAATATCATCTATTGTCAGTAGTGGCTATAATGATTGGTTAGTGTTATCTATAGTGGTGTTGTGTTGGTTTGTGATGTAAATAAGGTGACTGGTGGAAAGAAATCCACTATAGAAATGGATATTGGAAGTCTGTGTTTAGGCTTAGTGGTCAGAGTGAAAATTGTTGTACTTTTAAAGTTATAGATAGTGACGTAGAAAATGTTTATAAAAAATTCTACCACCTAAACAGCATCCCAGATAATATTCCCGTATACAGTGCCTCTATTAGGCCATACATGGGTCTACAACAAGAATGGAGAAGTCAACAAAAAATGGGCCTTGCATGGGGGATGAACAGTGCTAGATTGACTCACCAGGGGAGTCTTCGATGGGCCCAGGCTCTAACTAAATAATCGGACCTTTGGTCTACTTCCTAGAGGTTGTTCGAGGTTGGCCTTAGAATCATATTATCTGGTGGGGCCAAGGAACCTCAGTCTGATTCTGGTCTTGAGTCTTTGAACACCTTATCTTTCAAGAAACCTGTAAAGCCTCCACCTACCGTCTCCATCAAACTCTACAGTATTCATGGTACCCCAAGTTGTCAGTAAATGCCCTCAGCAGTGCTAGTGGGTAGAGGGGTGGATGCTGGATGGTGGGTCCAGCAGAAAATTTGAAGGGTACTGTGGTCTACTTTCTAGGGATCGTAGGAGAGTGGACCTTAGGCCTGGTGACCCTTGAACATGCCCCCATCAAGTCTCCACCAAACTCTACAGTATTCACGCGACCCAATACTACAGGTGGGTAGAGGGGTGTACACCGCAAAGAACTTCCTCCAACATCTCCAGTCTTGTAGGTGACCCAAGCTGTGTCCAACCCATTGGAGAAGACAACACTATTATGTATATTCTGATGCTCTATGGCCCCAGAGAGCTAGTGGGTGTCTTCTATCATTACCATTGTAATACAGATTAGATTTCCTGTTCGTTGAACATCTTCAATTGAACTTACCTCTAGCGGTTCAAAGACAAAAGTGTTTAGCCCTCCACTGACTTGTGCGGCTTTGAGGGGGAAGTCAAACACATGTTCACAGCGTGATAAAAATCAATTTCTACTGATCCCAAATCCACTGGCTTTACCTAATCTCTAATCAGGATATATTCAGGCAGAGGTAACCAGGAATCCAATATCAAACAATTACACTCCGAAGACGTCGCCCCACCACAGTCCACTTCTGGTAGAGCGAGGAGATACTGTAGTGTGGATAAGCAGGGTTGGCCAAGACAATTCCAAGGTTCCAAGGTGGGCAAACCTTGAGAATATTTGCGGAACAAATCTCAACAGGTCCACCAATCTCTAGGAAGAACCTGCCACGACTCTTTGTTATCAGATGGTTCCCTTTCTGCCCCAGACCTGGACCTTATCCCCCAGTCCGCCGTGTGTTTCTCAATCTACCAGCGCTGAATCAGTTAACCAAGACAATTTAAGTTCCAAGGAGTAAGAAGAAAGGAAGAATTCCCAGAAACGATTAGTATTCATTCTCGCTGCAGATACATGGTCAGTCGTAGGAGGCTGAGCGCTAATGCAAGGTGACAGGTGGGATATATCTTGTCCTGGGCAACACATGTGAGGCTGCAGTGAGTACAGCGGTGCAAGGCGCGCTCACCAGCCTGAAAAGGTCATTTATTGCTCGCTCGCAGAGCAGACAAGAGGCAGAGCATGGACCTGAAGTCTGGAACACGTGTTACATCCAGGCAGAGTCTGGCTCGGGCCGCGCCGCGCTATTATGTCCAGCAATGCTAATTGGAAGGATTATTCTCATTTGGACACCTTGGCCGAAACATATGGAGTGCAAATCCTGCTCTGCCGCTGCCAGGAAATGCCGTCTAGCTTGCTCTTTTGCTGAAGGCTTTGGTATTTCCATGAAGCTCCTGGGCTTTGGTGCACCGTCTGTACCAGAGACCTACCTGCTACGTGCCATTTATAATACTGGGATCTTCTTATAGGCCAAGAGCTGTTTGCATTGCTACAGAACCCGGGGTGACTGCTACACCTGCACCCCCTATAGAGTCACAACCCTCTATGTAACACTGTAGCTTTAAAGGATTATGTCCAAAGACAGCGCCACTCCTGCCTATAGGTTGTGACTGGTATTAATATTCTACTCCATTGTTGCAATATTCTTTAGGCATGGATTAGGTCTTGTATTGCAGGTCAGACATAATCACTTAAAGGGAGTGTCACCAGAGCCCAGCAAATAACCCCCACTCCGCAGATCGATAGATAAGGGTCACCTGAACAAACACTGTTTACCCCCTCCATTGCCCAGGCATCGATATTATTGTCAATATGCAAATGAGCTCTTTAGGGAAAACAGCATCACCCTCATTGCTCCTAAGAGATCATTTGCATATTTCAAAACCAGCAATATCTTCATGACAGAAACACTGTCTAATTCAGGGGACCATAACCTATCTATCTGCGGGGCTAGGTTGATAGGCTAGGTTTTGAAGACAATCCCTTTAAGTTGCAATACCAGAACGAGTCTATGCAAAACAGTGGCGCTAACCAGTAGAGTTATAAAATAAATATAACTGCTATGAACCAATGATATTGGTTCAACAATAAGTCCAGAGGTGATTATGAAGCTCCTGAGCCCCAGCACAAAATCTGAATTAGGCTCCCGAGTATACCCTTGTATAGTTTATAGTATTGGTTTCTCATATTGGTAAGGGACACTATAAGACTCCTTCACCCTTTGCACCTCCTCAAGTAACTAATGACCTGTTTAGTTCATTATGGAAGATAAGGACCTATTAACCCCTACCCCTGCTTAGGTCATTATAGAAGATAAGAACCTATTAGCCCCTGCTAAGGTAGTTATAGAAGTTAAGGACCTATTAACCTCTGCCCCTGCTTAGGTAACTATGGAAAATAAGAACGTATTAGCCCCTGCCCCTGCTTAGGTCATTGATGAAGATCAGGACCTATTAGCTCCTGCCCCTGCTTAGGTTATTATGGAAGATAAGGACCTATTAGCCCCTGCTAAGGTAATTATACAAGTTAAGGACCTATTAGCCTCTGCCCCTGCTTAGGTTATTATGGAAGATAAGAACGTATTAGCTCCTGCCCCTGCTTAAGTCATTGATGAAGATAAGGACCTATTAGCTCCTGCCCCTGCTTAGGTTATTATGGAAGATAAGGACCTATTAGCCCCTGCCCCTGCTTAGGTTATTATGGAAGATAAGGACCTATTAGCCCATGCCCCTGCTTAGGTTATTTTGGAAGATAAGAACCTATTAGCCCCTGCCCCTGCTTAGGTCATTGTTGAAGATAAGAACCTATTAGCTCCTGCCCCTACTTAGGTTATTATGAAAGATAAGGACCTATTAGCCCCTGCCCCTGCTTAGGTCATTATAGAAGTTAAGGACCTATTAGCCCCTGCCCCTGCTTAGGTTATTATGGAAGATAAGGACCTATTAGCCCATGCCCCTGATTAGGCCATTATGGAAAAAAAGGACTTATTAGCCCCTGCTTAGGTCTTTCTGAAAGACAAGGACCTATTAGCCCCTGCCCCTACTTAGGTTAGTATGAAAGATAAGGACCTATTAGCCCCAGTTCCTACCTATGTCATTATGAAAGATAAGGACCTATTAGCTAAGATCAAGATTGAACTTTTTGGTTTTGGTCTACTCCATTGTCTTCAACCATTCCAAGACAAGAGAATTATTATTTGTATGAGAGAAGAGTAGATTGAAACCAGGGTCAAGAGGGTTCAAACCACCAGGAGAATGGGGCCACATGATTTGGCTGCCCCCTTTCATGGACTATATTTATGACTTGTATGCCAAATTTCTCTACATAACAATATCAATGAAAAAAAAGATAAAAAAAAATCACTCAAAAAGCTTTTATCATAAATTCCGACTGAATGGTCAGCAAGAAAGATAGAATATGGCCGCGTGCGTCGAAAAAAGGCTGACAACGCAGAGCTGTCAAATCCGATGCGAAAGGTAATGAATATCTAGAAAGTAACAGGAGGAACCAACATGATAAGTGGCGAAGAACCCGCATATACTGCGCACCATTCCACTACCTTACAACTCCTCTGTACAGCCCCTCCTCCAAGTCCTCCGTACACAAGGGCTCCTGTGTAGTCAGTGGGGGAGGGGATTAAGCGTCCATCAGATGGTTGCCCAGTTATATCGAAATTAACAGGTTTTCTGACTTTAGATCAGGGGTGCTCACACTTTTTCAGCATATGAGCTACTTTATAACATGACCAAGTCCAAAGATCTACTACCCACTTCTTGTGGGCGGGACCTGTGGGCGTGGCCAGGTGGGCCGTTGGGCGGGGTGGGATGGGGCGGAGCGTCAGAGCAGGAGGCAGCGGCATTCTGTGGTTGCCTAGTAACGGCCTTCACTCAGCATGATGGGAAGCCACAGAATGCCCACAACACGGAAGCAAGGCGGCTGCCCAGGGATCCCCGGTGTCTGCTTGTTCACAGCGCAGGCTGAGAGTCATCTCCGGACACTGGCAGGTTGGGGCCGCCGCAGCCCTGACCGTGAACGAGTGCAAGGGTCTTGCACTCGTTCGCAGTCAGGGCTGCGGCGGCCCTGCCTGCAAGTGTCCGGAGATGACTTTCAGCCTGCGCTGTGAACAAGTAGACACCGGGGATCCCTGGCTGCATCCCGCGATCGACCCATACGTCCTTTGCAATCGACCAGTAGATCGCGATTAACGTATTGGACACCCCTGCTTTAGATTATCTAACAATCCTGTGGCTATATAAGTAACAGCTCACAATAAAGTTCTATCATAGACCACCTCTCTATGGTGTATAGACCACCGCCTGGATATTTTTGGCCTTCTGGCCATTGACCCCTCTTTTTGTAATAGGGTCTTAAAGTTCATGAGCCCTGGCAAAAAACATCAGCCACTCCCATCCTTCCGTTTTGGCAGCATTTCCATTTCCCTTTCCTTCTCTATCTGGCCCAGACCACCATGATGACTTCTTCACAACATGTCTGTACAAGCTTCCCATCATCCCAACCCCTTGCCAATGCCCCCCGTACAATAATTGGACCTCTTTTTGTGCAACGGAATCCCTCCTTGTCTATACCCTGCAGATCAAACGATACTCGCGCCCTTTACAGGTCACTTTTCTCCTTTCTTACAGTGGAAGGCCATGTGCCATAAATCTTCTTCCCCTGACTCGTTCCAGTGCACCAGAGGCCAGGGGGAAGTAATTTACGATGCACCAACCATGAAAGGAGATCAATGTGGTGAGGGTAACCTGGGCCCAGTAGCATCTGTGACCACCGAGCCCCCAATAATCTTGCCATTAGATTTACAATTGTACAAACCCTAGGCAAACATGGTCATGTAAGTGGCTACCATATGCCGGTCATTGATCAGTCAGATCTGATTTACATATTTTGGCTTGAAATCATAAATCAACGGTATCGTGTAAGGACCAAAAGGGCAGAGGGAGGTCCTGAGGGAGGTCACAAACCTTCACAGCTGGTGAGACATCTGGACATCTATGGCCTGCTAAGCTCTTTTCTGACTAGGCTGATGGAGAAATCAGAATATTAGACTCATTTTATTGATGGCGCTGCCCCAGCACCTCATGGAGAGCCATCAATAATGTTCTTGTACGGTACCCAGCTTAATAACACCTGTTAATCCTACTAGGTACGCTCCCCTCGGGCCGCGATACATTATTCAGGAAGTCTGGGACATGATGTTTACATGGCTGCAATCTACTGTAGTTTTTCTCATTTTGGAACAAGGATAGATCATGTTTGGGCAGAGACATCATATTTACCAGGAACAGATGGCTGACATAGACCTACGATGCCTGCTATATTATGTATGGTGTAAAAACGAGACGGAAACAGCATGGCAGTGCTTAAAGGAGAACTACGAGAAGACTTATAGCTCGTGTTCTCCAATTGTCCTTAAAAGTGGTGGTTGCCCTCATACAGTCCTATGAAAAAGTTTGGGCACCCCTATTAATCTTAATCATTTTTAGTTCTAAATATTTTGGTGTTTGCAACAGCCATTTCAGTTTGATATATCTAATAACTGATGGACACAGTAATATTTCAGGATTGAAATGAGGTTTATTGTACTAACAGAAAATGCGCAATATGCATTAAACCAAAATTTGACCGGTGCAAAAGTATGGGCACCTCAACAGAAAAGTGACATTAATATTTAGTAGATCCTCCTTTTGCAAAGATAACAGCCTCTAGTCGCTTCCTGTAGCTTTTAATCAGTTCCTGGATCCTGGATAAAGGTATTTTGGACCATTTCTTTCTACAAAACAATTCAAGTTCAGTTAAGTTTGATGGTCGCCGAGCATGGACAGCCCGCTCTCAAATGATCTGAAAACAAAGATTGTTCAACATAGTTGTTCAGGGGAAGGATACAAAACGTTGTCTCAGAGATTTAACCTGTCAGTTTCCACTGTGAGGAACATAGTAAGGAAATGGAAGACCACAGGGACAGTTCTTGGTAAGCCCAGAAGTGGCAGGCCAAGAAAAATATCAGAAAGGCAGAGAAGAAGAATGGTGAGAACAGTCAAGGACAATCCACAGAGCACCTCCAAAGAGCTGCAGCATCATCTTGCTGCAGATGGTGTCACTCTGCATCGGTCAACTATACAGCGCACTTTGCACAAATAGAAGCTGTATGGGAGAGTGATGAGAAAGAAGCCGTTTCTGCACGTACGCCACAAATAGAGTTGCCTGAGGTATGAAAAAGCACATTTGGACAAGGCAGCTTCATTTTGGAAACAAAAATTGAGTTGTTTGGTTATAAAAAAAGGCGTTATGCATGGCGTCCAAAAAGAAACAGCATTCCAAGAAAAACACATGCTACCCACTGAAAAATTTGGTGGAGGTTCCATCATGCTTTGGGGCTGTGTGGCAAATGCCGGCACCGGGAATCTTGTTAAAGTTGAGAGTCGCATGGATTCCACTCAGTATCAGCAGATTCTTGAGAATAATGTTCAAGAATCAGTGACGAAGTTGAAGTTACGCCGGGGATGGATATTTCAGCAAGACAATGATCCAAAACACCGCTCCAAATCCTCAGGCATTCATGCAGAGGAACAATTACAATTTTCTGGAATGGCCATCCCAGTCCCCAGACCTGAATATCATTGAACATCTGTGGGATGATTTGAAGCGGGCTGTCCATGCTCGGCCACCATCTAACTTAACTGAACTTGAATTGTTTGTCCAAAATACCTTTATCCAGGATCCAGGAACTGATTAAAAGCTACAGGAAGCGACTAGAGGCTGTTATCTTTGCAAAAGGAGGATGTACTAAATATTAATGTCACTTTTCTGTTGAGGTGCCCATACTTTTGCACCGGTCAATTTTTGGTTTAATGCATATTGCACATTTTCTGTTAGTACAATAAACCTCATTTCAATCCTGAAATATTACTGTGTCCATCAGTTATTAGATATATCAAACTGAAATGGCTGTTGCAAATACCAAAATATTTAGAACTAAAAATGATTAAGATTAATAGGGGTGCCCAAACTTTTTCATAAGACTGTATGTTCCTCTATCAACCTTGTGGCATCAAATCAATCCATGACTTAGGTCATGAACCTGAATGGTGAGGTGTTCTTCAGAGCACCTGAAATACAGTAAAGGTGGACAAAACTATATGCCATCGAATGGCCACTACTATAGGTCGGCTGTTGGACATGAGTGAGAAGAGGATATTTTATGGGCAACCAACACAACATGCTTTGAAGTAGGTGAATTCCACCAACAATGGACCATTTTAGGTTGCACTACAAAAGGTATGAAGCCTATGATGGGGACAAGTTCTCCAACAATGGACAGTTGATGATTGGAAGATATCTTTTGGTCTCAAAATTGTTAAATGTGGTGGTGTGGTTGTCCTCTTACACAGGCCCCCCAGTCCATCTCATTCATCCGTCAACGTTGTGGCATCAAGTCAATACATGGCTCAGGTCACGTATCGGAATGAAAAGGTGGTACGGTATGACTATCTCTGGACCTTCAAAGCACCTGACCTAAGGGTGGATAAAACTGTAAACAAATTTACACTGTAGGGAAATTCTCAGACAAGTGAGAAGAAGACATTTTATGGGCAACCACCACGAACAGCCTTGCAGCAGATGAGTTCCACCAGCAGAGGACTATGTAAGGTTGCATTTGGAAGATGTCTTCTGGTCTACCAAACCTCAAGTTCTGCTATACCTTACATAGTAGGATCCACCTTATCGTCACAAAATTTTTCATGGTGGTCTCATGCTCTTGATCTCAGAAGAACAGGTTGACGAAACCTAGGCAAATGTAGGCCCCAAACCATAGTGGATTCCACCCAACTGATACTCACCATATATTGCAAAGGTTACAAAGAATGGGCCTCTAACTCATAGGCAATAAATGTTCATGTCAGATGGTCACTGTGCCTGAGATAGGGTACAAGATGGAGACTGATGGACATAATTAAGAGTTTGGGAAAGTGACCACTTGCCCAACTGGGGGTCCATATAGCTCCCATGTGCCATATCACTGGGCCTCCTTCCAGTTTCTCGAATGAATGTTCCGTCAGGTACGTCATGGATCTTCAGTCATGTAGATGGATTTCCTCCATTCAGATGGCAGGCAACGTACGATATCACTCAATTTTTTGACCTGGGTCTTTTTTCCCAGCATTCCTGAATGGGTTAAGTGTATTTTTTGGCGAGCGGACCGGCCATAATTTCATTACTGTAAATTTAAACCAGTGAACCAAACCCTGTCCGCGGTCTGTCTTTCTTTGGCCATCTGTGCTCTCGTGTCGACCGCCAGAATCATTTGATGACACGTTCCAAATATGAAAATCTCCGGTCACGCGGCGGTGATAATATTGCATATTTCAGTCATTCTGGCTGCGCTCGGCCGGAGCGGTCACACCATTACTGAAGAACGGGTCAGGCGGAAAAAGACTCTAAATAATGAGATTCATGAGTCCCAATTTTTGGCATACTTGTGTCGAGAGTGGAGTGGCCATGGGCGGATCAAATTTTGGGTGGCCTGACACATTTATTATGATTTGCACTAGGAATTACCCTTAGTCCTGTATCTAAGGGGGTGGAGCATGACTGTGGTAGAAACCTACTGTCAAGCTCCGCCCCCTTAGGGCCAAGCAATTGTGCCTGGAGTGTTCCTTCAAATGTGCATAACAAATACAGTAAATTACAACCGCCTAGGGAGGGTTCAGCATTTACTGCCCCCTGGGTCATGTGATCAGAACCAGTCCTCCATATGATCACATGACCCAGAGTCGGAACCAGCCCAAATACACAAGGTTCATCCAGGGAGAAGTAAGTATCGAAACCCCCCACCCAAGAACCGCTTTAATTCACCTAGTACCTAATGTATCCCAGAAATCTGGATGCAGCTTTGGATGTGACTGGAGTATAAGACATGAGATCAGCAGATGGAAGCGTGTACTCCAACAATAAGTATACACTCACCGGCCACTTTATTAGGTACACCTGTCCAACTGCTCGTTAACACTTAATTTCTAATCAGCCAATCACATGGCGGCAACTCAGTGCATTTAGGCATGTAGACATGGTCAAGACAATCTCCTGCAGTTCAAACCGAGCATCAGTATGGGGAAGAAAGGTGATTTGAGTGCCTTTGAACGTGGCATGGTTGTTGGTGCCAGAAGGGCTGGTCTGAGTATTTCAGAAACTGCTGATCTACTGGGATTTTCACGCACAACCATCTCTAGGGTTTACAGAGAATGGTCCGAAAAAGAAAAAACATCCAGTGAGCGGCAGTTCTGTGGGCGGAAATGCGTTGTTGATGCCAGAGGTCAGAGGAGAATGGCCAGACTGGTTCGAGCTGATAGAAAGGCAACAGTGACTCAAATAGCCACCCGTTACAACCAAGGTAGCCAGAAGAGCATCTCTGAACGCCGCACAGTACGTCGAACTTTGAGGCTACAGATGGGCTACAGCAGCAGAAGACCACACCGGGGGCCACTCCTTTCAGCTAAGAACAGGAAACTGAGGCTACAATTTGCACAAGCTCATCGAAATTGGACAATTGAAGATTGGAAAAACGTTGCCTGGTCTGATGAGTCTCGATTTGTGCTGCGACATTCGGATGGTAGGGTCAGAATTTGGCGTCAACAACATGAAAGCATGGATCCATCCTGCCTTGTATCGGTAACGGTTCAGGCTGGTGGTGGTGGTGTCATGGTGTGGGGAATATTTTCTTGGCACTCTTGGGCCCCTTGGTACCAATTGAGCATCGTTGCAACGCCAAAGCCTACCTGAGTATTGTTGCTGACCATGTCCATCCCTTTATGACCACAATGTACCCAACATCTGATGGCTACTTTCAGCAGGATAATGCAATGCCATGTCATAAAGCTGGAATCATCTCAGACTGGTTTCTTGAACATGACAATGAGTTCACTGTACTCCAATGGCCTCCACAGTCACCAGATCTCAATCCTATAGAGGAGCATCTTTGGGATGTGGTGGAACGGGAGATTCGCATCATGGATGTGCAGCCGACAAATCTGCGACTGCAACTGTGTGATGCCATCATGTCAATATGGACCAAAATCTCTGAGGAATGCTTCCAGCACCTTGTTGTATCTATGCCACGAAGAATGGAGGCAGTTCTGAAGGCAAAAGGGGGTCCAACCCGTTACTAGCATGGTGTACCTAATAAAGTGGCCGGTGAGTGTATATAGTGAGAATATAATCCTCCCCTATATCTACCCCCATTCTATGCGCCATGTTGGTTCTTACCCCGTCCCCTAAAGATCTAATAGAGCGTGAAGAACTAGATAGACAGAACTGGATGGATTTTCAATTTTTCTGAGTGCCCAAATATTATCAGTGAAGTACATGATGAGCTGCCGCCTGCGCCAACCACCGTGCCAGAGTTAACTTCATGGCAGGCAAGTCACAGAAGGACTAATAAACCTCGTATGGAAATCGCCATCTGCTCCCCAAATAACAATACCGTCCTAAGCATGTCATTATATCATTGTCACACAAGCGCAGCGCTATGCAGGGCCCGTGTCCAGGGACACGTGACCACGACATAGTCATAAAGGGCGCCGAAAAATGAGAATATGACTTATTTGTACTCAGTTGAGTCATAGTATGGTGTCTTCTCTAGTCACTTCCAAAGCTGCCCTCAAAAATTCGGATCCCATATGCTTGTGGTGCAAAGATCTATCTATCTTTCTGTCCGTCCGTCTGTCTATCTATCTATCTATCTATCTATCTATCTATCTATCTATCTTCTATCTATCTATCTATCTATCTATCTATCTATCTATCTCCTATCTATCTATCTATCTATCTATCTATCTATCTATCTATCTCCTATCTATCTATCTATCTATCTATCTATCTCCTATCTATCTATCTATCTATCTATCTATCTATCTATCTCCTATCTATCTATCTATCTATCTATCTATCTATCTATCTATCTATCTCCTATCTATCTATCTATCTATCTATCTATCTATCTATCTATCTCCTATCTATCTATCTTCTATCTATCTATCTATCTCCTATCTATCTATCTATCTATCTATCTATCTATCTCCTATCTATCTATCTATCTATCTATCTATCTATCTCCTATCTATCTATCTATCTATCTATCTATCTATCTATCTATCTCCTATCTATCTATCTATCTATCTATCTATCTATCTATCTATCTGGGAATGGTTTGGGGCCCTAGTGGAGTCCCTGAAGTCACCACTAATGACCACTGATCATACATAGAGCTCCATAATAAATCAGTATGCAGTAAGCTCATGAGCTCCCCCTAGTGGTGGCCATTGATAACAAGGGATTCACAGTGGTGTAGCAAAAAAAAAAAAAACATGACAGAAAACTGAACCTGTCGTGAGGTCTCCTTTAAGACGCTGTAAACATCTTTGTCCATGAGTGAAGGATGTCTGTGGTCCTTGCTGTGGATAATGACGACAGAGGAGCGTAGCGTGCAGCGGGCGGGAGCGCGGCGGAGCGCTGCACAGATTTGTCATTGTTAAGCCTCCTACGGCCCCATAACCAAAGCATCATTAGGCCATTTGTCTTACTGCACATCCAGCAATATTCATGGGCACCGGCATCGGCACCGGCATCTATCTTACTTCCAATGTGAATCATTGCCCGCTGGAGAGGGATTAAGCTTCTCCGAAATGCAATCTGCTCCCCTTATGGTCACCGCGCAGCGCGCACAACGCGCCCTTTATTGCAAGTTTGCATAAACATAATGCAACAGATAGGAGGAGGCAAGTCGCGTTAGTATCGATATAGCCATGGAAACGACACGGGGCGCTAAAGAGCCAAAAAACCTACGAATACCTAAATAAATAGGATCAGTTGGTGCAGAGAGATATAGTGAGAAGAACGGCAGAGAAGAACAAAACTAAAAATAATAACGTGACATTTATACATCGAAACGTAATACATGGAAAAAGAGACATCAAAAAAATATAGAAAATAAATAAAAATAAATAAAAATATACAAAATAAATAAAAATAAAATATATAGAAAATAAATAAAAATATAGAAAATAAATAAAAATAAAATAAAAATATAGAAAATAAATAAAAATAAAATAAAAATATACAAAATAAATAAAAATAAAATAAAAATTTGCAACATAAATAAAAATAAAAATACAGTATATAAAGTAAATAAAAATAAAATAAAAATATAGAAAATAAATAAAAATATCCAAAATAAATAAAACCAAAATAAAAATATAGAAAATAAATAAAAATATCAAAAATAAATAAAAATAAAATAAAAATATAGAAAATAAAATAAAAATAAAAATATCCAAAATAAATGAAAATAAAATAAAAATATAGAAAATAAAAAATAAAAATATACAAAATAAATAAAAATAAAATAAACATTTGCAACATAAATAAAAATATATAAAGTAAATAAAAATATGCAAAATAAATACAGTATAAAACGAAATATATTAAATAAAACCAGACATAAGTAGACATACAAAAAAAATAAAAAGAAACATTGATATATCTCCACCAGAAAAGGAGGAAGCGGTCAGATTGACTAACACTTCTATTTAAGTATATGATAAAAACTAAGGGAACCCGAATAAATAAGTATAAACAAACTTGCAATAATTAGCGTCAGGGAAAAGTTTTTGCAAAAAATGAGGAACAGAAAAAAACTACATCTAGGTCACTGCGTGTGCATATACATCTGATAGTATGGACAACGATGCAGAAATACTCCAATATCTTGTAGATAGTGCAATGGCCTCTTAATCTGGGGTAGCAGCTGCCACAGGGCCTGGGATATTAGGGGGCCTGGCGGGCCGCTGATGTTTCCCCTTCTGTGAAAGCGGCTGTGATAAGGAGCAAAGGTCGGTAAGTGAGGCTGAGGGCCCGATAACCCCAACACACATTGCCATCATTATACTCTGGAGTCTTTTGAGACCCCTAAATATAATAATCGGAAGCCAAGAAGAGGTGAGGGCCGCAAAATCACAGCCGCAAAATAACGCGGCGTATACGATCCCGGCTCCCATTGAAATCAATGGTGGCGTATACGGCCAGAAAAGTCTCACACGCCATATACGTGCCACATCACGCGGCACGTTACTCCGTGTGAACTTACCCTAAAGGTGTTGTCCAGGCACAAATGGATAACCTTTTCAAAGTTTCAATAAGCTGGAGGCAGTGAAATAAACAAAAATAACACATACTCACCTATCCCCGCTGCTCCATTGTCCTCCTACCGTGTTCTGGTAAAGCCGCTGATCGGCCTCGGCAGTCACGTGACCATTAAGGCCAATCAGCAAAAGGCCTGAATGTCACTCCCTAATATATCTGTCCCACATTTGTTGCTCTCCATCAATATCTGAACACGAAATCTTCTCCCTGACACTACTTATTGTAAGTTTGTTTAGACTTATTTATTCGGGGTTCCCTTAGTTTTTATCACATCTGACGGCTTCCTCCTTCCCTTTCAGGAGGCCTCCCCTCCACGACTTACATCAATATCTCTCAAATCAAGACATGAAAAGTGTAAACCTCAATATAATGCAAAAAATAAAAAAAACTTTTATACATAAATAGATAGAAATAGGGTTAAGCTAAAAAAATACCGACCCCTTTAAGGCAACGCTAACCAATCAAATCAGAGGATTTTTTTCAGCAGCAGGAGAGGGGTGTGCTGGTTTTCAGCCGAAGGAGAGGGGTGTGCTGGTTTTCAGCCGCAGGAGAGGGGTGTGCTGGTTTTCAGCAGCAGGAGAGGGGTGTGCTGGTTTTCAGTCGCAGGAGAGGGGTGTGCTGGTTTTCAGCAGCAGGAGAGGGGTGTACTGGTTTTCAGCCGCAGGAGAGGGGTGTGCTTTTTTTCCGCAGCAGGAGAGGGGTGTGCTGGTTTTCAGCCGCAGGAGAGGGGTGTGCTGCTTTTCAGCTGCACGAGAGGGGTGTGCTGCTTTTCAGCCTCAGGATAGGGGTGTGCTGCTTTTCAGCCGCAGGAGAAGGGTGTGCTTTTTTTCAGCAGTAGGAGAGGGGTGTGCTGGTTTTCAGCCGCAGGAGAGGGGTGTGCTGCTTTTCAGACACAGGAGAGGGGTGTGCTGCTTTTCAGCCGCAGGAGAGGGGTGTGCTTTTTTTCAGCAGCAGGAGAGGGGTGTGCTGGTTTTCAGACGCAGGAGAGGGGTGTGCTGGTTTTCAGACGCAGGTGAGGGGTGTGCTGGTTTTTAGCAGCAGGAGAGGGGTGTGCTGGTTTTCAGACGCAGGAGAGGGGTGTGCTGGTTTTCAGACGCAGGAGAGGGGTGTGATGAATCTGATGCCTGCATGTAAGGAAGAGGAAGGGAATGAAGACGAATGGGAGGTCCCTGACTGACAGCACAGAGTATTTCAGGATGGGATTGTGTTGTTTTTGTGCCAGTTTTGACAGTTTTTATGAGCCCGTTTAAGCCATCTTTGGAAGTCCCAGTTTTTATAACTCCATCAATGAATGCCCCCGTTTTATGGGACGGCTCGTGTTATACGTGGAGAACCTGCAATAAACATAACTTTGTCTTCTGCATAAAACTCCTCATATTTAATCCCCCGGCCATAAAGCGATACAATAAACATAATAGAAATCCTTCCTTACTGCTCGCCGCGGATAGAAATGCAATTCTCCAGACATTAAATATCCATTTCACATCTGCACTGCAGACTTTAAGGAATATTTCAGCGGGGTCTAAGTCTTAACCACAAATCTTGACTTATGATGAGAGATGTGAGACGGTAAAGTGGACGGACTGGCGCTGCTGCGACTGACCCCATAGAGAGTCACATAAGGGGTAGATGTACCTTTAAATATCTTTCCAAACGAGATGTTAAGAGCTAAGACCCCCTTTGTCACTAGAGAGGGGTCACATCTGCACGGTAAGTCATCACATCGAGTAAAACTAATGGGCCCCACCCTCGGCCATACACTACTATTCCTCCTAGGGATCTGTAGGGTCTCAGTTCCCTATATTATAGTAGGGGGTCCTCTACTCGGGCCCTTCCATAGTCTGTAGTAGTGGTTAGCAGATTCATTAGGTCCATGTCTTATATAGGTGTCCATTAATCTGAATGGTCGATGTGTAATACCACATGTCTCCTGTAGAGGTCAGTGTGAGAGAAATGAGTTACTCAAAAGAGCTCCTCTTGTCTATAAGATGTGATTGTTGAGGATTAGACAAGCCTAGTCCATTGTAATCAGGTGATCGCCAGGGAATCTTCAGTGTAAAAGGGGTAGTCTAGATGGGCAACCCCTTTAAGGGTGGAGAACCCCACTAACACAGTCTCTGCTTACTCTTTGTAATGCCGATAGTCGGAACCACTCAGTCTGGGTTCCTTTTCTCCAGTGTCCTCTCCCCTTCACTATGATGACATTCTCTCCCGGTGGACATGACATCCTGGTCCCCTTCCTCCTTACCCTCACTCTCCTTCCTCTGCCTGCTCTCTCTCTTGGTCCCATGGGGCAATTGCTCCTTTGATGATTTTTAAAGGGCCAACACACACTATAATCTTCCCCAGCCAGTCCCTAAAGCCCAGAGCATCTTTAAAGCAACTCCACTGGGCATCTGACCCCTGAGCAATATAGGTTCCTAGCTTGTTAGTTCCTGCAAAGGTATTTGCCTTGGTCTCTCCATATTTGGACCTTGTCTTGTTTCTGACTTCAGCCTTGTTCCTGACCTAGTTCTGCTGATCTCCCACATCTGACCCCGGATTGCCTCTATCCTTCAAAACTGTCCTGACCTTCCCACATCCTTGGCCTAGTCTCAACCACTGTCTTGCCTGACCCCTGGTGTTTTGCACGAGCATCTCTGTGACCTTTGGCCAGTTGCCACCTATACCTGGAAGTAGAGACCTAGCGGCAAAGTCCAGATCCCTGTACAGCGGATAAAGGCTACTTAAACAACACCCTTGGTGGTCAAACCAGTCAGGTGGCATGGTAGGTCCACAGCCCGCTGCGTCGGGGCCAGTACCAAGTGCCTAATTATCCAACTTCTAGTCTACGGAATAGCAGATGAGAGGAGCCGTATGATATGTCCTGTAGCGAGTAAAGTTTGGCTCTGTTAGAACTTTTCGTCCATAATTTTTTCAAGAAGTTTGCCCCTGTCCACCTCTCATTATCGTGCACATGCAAAATTGATGCTCAACCCGTCGAGGGAAGAGATGAGATTGTCTCCTTGTGACGTCCTTGGCGCTGCCCCCTTGTGATCATGGAGATATGTCGTTAATTAACATTCCCCGGCGTTCTCTTCATTTCCCTCCCAATTACCTGGATCTTCGCTATTTGTCTTTCATTCTTTTGGGCTGATTAAAGTCTCCGATGAAGGCGAAGGAAAGTGACTGCGGCAGGAGGATCGGCGGGTCAACCTCATATGTCTTCCTCAGGAAGACTCCGCATTTTAGGGAAGATAACCAGGTGACTTGACTTGAAATATCATTATCTTTTCAGATCTTAAAGTGCACTTGTCACTTCCCATCAGCGTTCCGGAGTAGGTTGTGGTGGATTAGATCTTCACATCTGCTGCTCTCACCAGTCACAATATTTTGAGTCTTCATGTTGGGTTTTGCTGAAAATGTCAGGTTCGATTTACGACCGGCAGGAGAAGACTCTTCAACTATTCATAAGTAGAGATGGGCGAATAGATTCGTAACGAGCCGTGTTCGACACGAATATTCCAAATTGATGGAGCTTTGTCTCAGATGAACTAAAATGGCCACTGCAGTATATGCTGGGGTCTCTTCAGAGTATAAAGTTTATACATAAGTTCCTAGGAGCCCTGACAGTGTCATACACTATGTATTATAGATAGGTTCCTAGGAGCCCTGACAGTGTTATACACTATGTATTATAGATAGGTTCCTAGGAGCCCTGACAGTGTTATACACTATGTATTATAGATAGGTTCCTAGGAGCCCTGACAGTGTTATACACTATGTATTATAGATAGGTTCCTAGGAGCCCTGACAGTGTCATACACTATGTATTATAGATAGGTTCCTAGGAGCCCTGACAGTGTCATACACTATGTATTATAGATAGGTTCCTAGGAGCCCTGACAGTGTCATACACTATGTATTATAGATATATAGTCCTAGGAGCCCTGATAGTATCATACACTATGTATTATAGATAGGTTCCTAGGAGCCCTGACAGTGTCATACACTATGTATTATAGATAGGTTCCTAGGAGCCCTGACAGTATTCTACACTATGTATTATAGATAGGTTCCTAGGAGCCCTGACAGTGTTATACACTATGTATTATAGATAGGTTCCTAGGAGCCCTGACAGTATCATACACTATGTATTATAGATAGGTTCCTAGGAGCCCTGACAGTGTTATACACTATGTATTATAGATAGGTTCCTAGGAGTCCTGACAGTGTTATACACTATATTTTATATATAGGTTCCTAGGAGCCCTGACAGTGTCATACACTATGTATTATAGATAGGTTCCCAGGAGCCCTGACAGTGTCATACACTATGTTTTATAGATAGGTTCCTAGGAGCCCTGACGGTGTCATACACTATGTATTATAGATAGGTTCCCAGGAGCCCTGACAGTGTCATTCACTATGTATTATAGATAGGTTCCTAGGAGCCCTGACAGTGTCATACACTATGTATTATAGATAGGTTCCTAGTAGCCCTGACAGTGTCATACACTATGTATTATAGATAGGTTCCTAGGAGCCCTGACAGTGTCATACACTATGTATTATAGATAGGTTCCCAGGAGCCCTGACAGTGTCATACACTATGTATTATAGATAGGTTCCCAGGAGCCCTGACAGTGTCATACACTATGTATTATAGATAGGTTCCTAGGAGCCCTGACAGTGTCATACACTATGTATTATAGATAGGTTCCTAGGAGCCATGGCAGTGTCATACACTATGTATTATAGATAGGTTCCTAGGAGCCCTGACAGTGTCATACACTATATATTATGGATAGATTCCCAGGAGCCCTGACAGTGTCATACACTATGTATTATAGATAGGTTCCTAGGAGTCCTGACAGTGTCATACACTATGTATTATAGATAGGTTCCCAGGAGCCCTGACAGTGTCATACACTATGTATTATAGATAGGTTCCTAGGAGCCCTGACAGTGTCATACACTATGTATTATAGATAGGTTCCTAGGAGCCCTGACAGTGTCATACACTATGTATTATAGATAGGTTCCTAGGAGTCCTGACAGTGTCATACACTATGTATTATAGATAGGTTCCTAGGAGTCCTGACAGTGTCATACACTATGTATTATAGATAGGTTCCTAGGAGTCCTGACAGTGTCATACACTATGTATTATAGATAGGTTCCTAGGAGCCCTGACAGTGTTATACACTATGTATTATAAATATGTTCCTAGGAGCCCTGACAGTGTTATACACTATGTATTATAAATATGTTCCTAGGAGCCCTGATGGTGTCATACACTATGTATTATAGATAGGTTCCTAGGAGCCCTGACAGTGTCATACACTATGTAATATAGATAGGTTCCTAGGAGTCCTGACAGAGGCAATACCATCCATGTGATGTCTCGGCATACATTACATTACAATGGGAATGATATTGCATGTCCTATTGATATCATCAAGACAGTGACATCATCACTACTTTGGACCTTTAGATGGGGCCACAACATGCCTCTGCCATGGGACTCTCTTGATCTGAGATCTGTGTGTCCCTCATAGAAAGTCACAGAACTGATTTTATCGTAAGCAAGGAACAAAAGGAATATTATCTTGCAGACCAAGGAACTGGGCACATATCTACTGTCCGAAGGAAAATTGCTGATGACGAGACATTGGGCCAAAACCAGGCACAGCTCTGCTACATTGAGAAATTCGGCTCTGCTACACTTGATCAAACTGGAAGCCCTTAGTATAATTCCGAGATCTCGGTAATTCCTCAGATTTGAGATGAGAAGTAATGATTAACTCAAATCTATCCGGCGTCTCTCCACCCCCATGATGGATGGCGCGGCGCACACCGCTTATATATTGTGTAATTGACTGATGGTTGACCATGGATCCCGCTGACATTTCTGCTACGGAGAATGTTATTCCACCTAATATAAACCTGTATCGAGATTATGACGGAGCGATCCATCATGGCTGCTTGACGCTAAGGAATGGCTTCACTGTAGCCTGACAGGGGGTTAAAGGGTATGAAGACTTCTGCCGCCGGCTTTCACGCCGCTCCAATGAAGCAACTTTGCCGATGTTCTTAATTGAAATCCACGCGTTCTAATCGTTTGACTATTGGCCTGACTACAAACAAATCCTCCGTAGTCAGGTCCGGTTACTCGACTCCCTTCTGTGTTATGTAGGCGATCAAGAATAAGGGGGAAAAGCAACGCGCAAGATGGGACCTGAGGATACAAGAGCTGTAACTTACTGAGACACTCTGCAGTGGAGCTGTATACATCAAACGGAAGGACATTTTTTTTCTACATCAATTCTACTGACTTCTCTACGTATCTTCAGTATGTATCTTATGAAGAAGAAGACTTGACTGCGGATTCAAAGGGGTCTCCTCTTCCATTGTGTGCAGGTGATCAAGAATAGGGGAGTTCAGGAGTTACATGATTGCTTGTCTATAGCCTAGAGATGTATAAACCTGCAGAGGAGCTGTATACACCAAACGGTAATTCTTTTTTACTCACTTCTTAGCCTACGATCTACCTTCTTATCCACTTTTTATACCTTAGGAAAGTAGGAGAGAATAGGATAGGAAGGACAGCTTCCCCACTTCTTCTTGTTTATAAATAGAATGCCGATATTACAGTGAAGACTGACACAAGGGCAAGGAAAGACGGCAAAGGGGATGTAATTTGGAATAGTAGACCAGTAAGAGTTCCTTGGTTAGCTATAAGTGGGTGACATCTCTATAAGTGGTTGTCACCCGTCTGAATAGTAACAGATAAGGTCTCGGGTCTTATCTCATTCATGTGCATGGACTTTCTCATATGTTATCTGACGGAGTCTCCGGCCGGGGGGTCCCCAGTCCATCACGGGTCTCCTTGACATGGAGGTTGCTATAGGATGTGGCAGGGGCACGTATAACATATGCTTTATTTCATGTGCCATTGTTCTATGAGACTCCCGCAGGACTGGATTGTCTAATCTTGTCTCTTTGCTTTGCTTCACAAATCTATCGGCCCCTGGGCTCGTCTGTAAGAAATTTCCATCCTGCCTGTTACATTTCAGGAAAAATTTGGATAATATTTGACTTTTAAGAGGGTATGTATAATTCTGCAACTAACTGTAGTGGTGGCGGACTCCATGTCTCCGTGATGGTGGACTACAACCCAACCTTGTATCACCACTCTACAGACAGTAATGATATGTGACAGCAGGATCAGACCTGTTACATGGTGACGCATAGGTCTGCACAGGTGCTGTATACACAAAACGGAGATGTTTTAATTATAGACTGTGTACAGTTATAGCATTACAATCTGTAACTCTAGCTCCGTATGAGCAATTCATGGCAGAATCAGGATAGGTCCACATTCTGGCCATGAGGTCCATCTTCCTGTTGAAGGCAGTGTGGACAACACTGGAGCTTAGAGTGGTTACTAATTTATGGGGCCGCTAAGTATGATATACCCCTTCACTACCTTAGACCACCATGGATGCTGCCAATAACCAATTCGATACCCTAGGATACCAGGGGAATTATCCATAACTTCTCCGCTACTCTAGACCACCAGGAGCATTGTCATTTACCACTTCTTTACTCCAGGCCATCAGGGACGCTGTCATCAACCACTTCACTTCTCTCGACCACGAGTAGAATTATCATTAGCCGCTTTACTACTCGAGCCCACTAGTATCATTGTCATTAACCACTTCACTACTCTAGGCCACCAGGGACACTGCCAGTAACCACTTCACTTCTGAAGACCACCAAGAAGTTTGACATTAACTACTTCTCTACTGTAGACCTTCAGGGATGCTGTCATGAACCTCTTAACTACTCTAAATCACCAGTGACACTGGAATGAATCTCTTCACTAATCTAGACCACCAGGGACACAGTCATTAACCACTTCACTACTGGGGGCCACTAGGGACACTGTCATTAACCACTTCACTACTGGGGGCCACTAGGGACACTGTCATTAACTACTTCATTACTATAGGCCACTAGGGGAACTGCCATTAACCACTTCACTACTCTAGGCCACCAGGGTCACTGTCATTAACCACTTTAGGCCACCAGTAGCACTCTCAGGAACCAATTCATTGCTCTAGACCACCAGTAGCATTGTCATTAACCACTTCATTAATTTAGGCCATATTGGACACTGCCATCAACCACTTTACTACTCTCGATCCTCTCGACCACCAGTAGCATTATCATTAACCACTTCACTACTCTAGGCCACTAGGGGCACTGTCATTAACCACATCACTACTTTAGACCACCAAGGAGTCCGGCATTAACTATTTCTCTACTGTATAACTTCAGAGATGCCACGTTAGTCCTTGTAGTAAGGTGGACGGGCAGGGCATATACCACCATTGAGTGATACCATTGGGGTGGTAACAAGGGGTGGACTTTGTGTCCTCCGCACCCTGTATAGTAATGTCACTCTATATATTCCTATTCCTATATATACAAAGTCCCAGCCTATAACCAGCTGTAGCAGTAGAGAAGATCTCAGCATAATCGCCGCTGTCACGATCCGTACGGAGGAAATATCAACCTAGTAATGAGAAAAGAGCGGCATGAAGTCTCCTTTGCATGCGCACCCCGGGGTCTCTGCTTGGCCAGTGCATCGATTTTCTGCTAGGCCCACACACACACAGCTGCTATGGCCGGCTCCATTTTCCCGGAGTCCACAGGATTCCATATTATTAAGCCTCAGCATGATATTGAGTATTGTTTAAGTCTCCGGACTCGGGGCTGCGGAGGATTATTGTGCGAGAGCCGAGCATGTAGAAGTGGAAATGCCATTCTGAAGGTTACCAGGCCAAAAGACGGCAGAGGTCAATTGTTCTTATTATGGGAGCGCTGCGGTTGGTCTGCCTTGGACATCGTGAGGGCGCTGAGACTTTTGCAACAAAGATTTTCATTATTTAATTGGATCTAAAATGTAAAACGGAGCCACTTTGCAAATTGTCTTATTGAAAATCATCAATTTGTTACATGTATCCAATTCCTGTGTAGAATTGTGTCTACATGGTAACAGACTACAAACAAACCCTTTGTTGTCAGCACTCCCGATTTCGGGATGGGCTTCTGGAAATTTGTCCCAATGGTGGGTGTTTGGGGGTTGGAGGTTAAGGGTCTTGATTTGGGGGATGTATGCAAACCCTATGTAGGGTTGCCACTATGACGCTGTTTATGTTAAAGGGGATGTCTATCATACACCGTCCCTTTTAGATTACCAATGGCTACCAGTTGGTGAAGCAGCGGCCATACATGTATGCAGTAACATGGCAGCCATTGTAATGAAGGCCGAACATGCAATATATGGAAGGCTCCCGATTCTGGTCCAGTACATGGGAGTCCGATAATGTGGACGGGGTGTATTTGTAAGACAACCAGTACAACCAGTTTGATCAATGAGGGACGATCACCTCTGACCCTTCACTAGGCAGAATACAGCTTTGCCTGGGGTGTTCCCTTAAAGGGTTACAAGTAAGATGATCAGTAAGGAGAAGACTATAGGCAGACACCCTTGAAGTTTCTCCTGAATACAATATAACAATATCACCTATAATATTCTCTTTCACCAGTCAAATATCAAAGGCCATAATTCAACAAGGCAACAAACAAAGTCCTGAGGTAGTGGACAAACAAAAATATCACTGGACGAGTCTGGTAGAACTTTCTCCACATGCTACCCATACTAAGAAGCCAAGTAACTACTGCGACAAGCATCAGGTATGGATCCTCCGTGCCACCTAACTGGTATGGCTTTGGGCTACTCCTGAGGGTGTTTGGTGGCCACTGAAAATTCACCCTTTAACTTCTGAACTTTGATGCAGGGAACCACCAAGTTGGTACTTGAAGTTGTCCTGATATTGGTGACAACTGATCCAGCCAGAGCCAGGTCTGGGTACAAGTCGAGGTCAGGGCAGGTAGTGTTCGTGCAAGGTCAATGGTCAGGAAATAGGTCAGAGCTGGTAGAACAGGTTTAGTAGTCACGAACAGGCCGGGGTCAGATACACAGTAAGGTTCCTTGGGCTCACCAGATAAAACAATCTAACCACTAAAAAATAGACCACAGTACAGTACCCTAGACATTTGTACCTTACAAGTCTTCAACTGTACCTTTATTGTGTTGGAGCCTGGGTCCACTGGAGGATCCTTTGGTACTCTGGTGGGCCAGTCCAATACTGAAAATATGGATATTCGGCAACGTAGAGGATAAGAGATGGAGTCGAGGTCAAGGAATAGGATAAGATCAATGGATCAGAACACAGAGACGAAGCTATAAGGGTGGCAGAGGTAGCATTCCTCCCAGGACCCTGAACGATGAGGGGACCCAAAGTCCTCATTAAAGCAGATTATTTGTATTATACATAAAATATATGGGGGCCCTGTTACAGATATTGCACTGGGGCCCGAGAGCTTCTAGTCGCGTCTCCTACTATGTAACACCTTGGCAGGATACTAACAAGCTCGCAACCTTTTTCAGGCATCTTCTTGTGCACGTGAAGGTGCCTAATATCTCTAGGGCCAGGATTGGCAAGGCGCAAAATTGTTGGTGCATACACTGATCCTTTAAGAGAAGGAAAGTGGGGGTTGTATGTCCAAAGGAACAAGGAGGACAAGCACATCAGGAGGGAGGCAGAGGCTGAGCACGGCAGTATTGGGACACCAGTAGCCACCATCAAGACATCTCCTACATTACCGCCCCGTGACCTGCAGTCCTAGGTCAATGTGCAAATAAACACATTGCTGCCGATAACTCATTGAGCTCTGCTACATCTGACAACCTCTGGGACAGGTTGTAGGTTGTCCAAGTCAACAATGTCTGATGTCTCCTCCAAATTGTATCTTTGTGTTCTGAACATAATGTACCTTTCATGACTTCAGCACCATGGACAGCGTCTGCAGCCATAGATCAGCCCCTGCCCCCTCCCGCAACATGGCGGAGAGCCATTGTTCAATCTGCATGTAAAATCAAGTGAACGAATTGTCCTCCGAAGGAATCTCTCCTAACATCGTCTGTCATTTCATTTCATATAAAGTCTGAACAGTTTGTGCTCCGAGGAAACCTCGGTAATTGCAAATTACAGGTAAGAAAACAGATCAGCAAAACAATCTCCCAGAATGTCACCCGTCCCCTGCATTGGCTCATGTGCCGCACTGAAAACTAACTATGACACAACCCAATGCAATTCAATTACAGCACAGCTGGATGGTAAATGTGCGGTGGAGGCCTACAACGGGGCATTAAAAAAGTATTTGCACCCCCAAGCTAGACATTCATCTGGAACCTTTTCCTTCCAAAACATGTTCAAGTCTCCTCAAGAGCTTCCCGGTAGATGTAAGAACTTGATCCAGGTGAGGTCAAGACTGAAGCTGAGTACTGAGTAGTTGTTTCTCCATAGAAAATTTGGTTTAACCCAAAAATGTTTTATGGGGTTGAGGTTAAAACTCAAGCTTGAATGTTGATCTTCTCCAAGACCGAAATGGTCAATCCAAGGTAGCCGAGACCCTTTCTTTCGATGAGGTCTTCCACTGTCCTGAGTACGTCTCTGGTAGATGAACATGATGGTGTAGATCCATCTAAGTGGGGTCAAGCGCCTCATCAATGGCGATCAATGGTTCATCAATCACAATCTTGTTTAGGCCAGAGATGTTGGATGGGGTTAAGATTATATCTCCGTCTTGAAGGTGCGGTGAAGATCTTTAACGTGAGACTCGGCAAACCATTTATGTTAGACAAGTTGAGACAAGACTGAAATGCTCAATTCTTAGGTTATTGTAGAGTTGGAACCCCTTCTTTCTGTAACTCCTTCCACTTTTTTCGGAAGTTCTCCAGTGAAGAATATGGCAGTGTAGGTCCATCCAAGTGGGGTCAAACACCCAAGGTGTGTATTGAACACTGGTTCACTATTGGCGTCCAGGTTTAGCCCAAAGATGTTGGATGGAGTTGAGGTTGAAACTCATCTCGAATGTGCAGTCAAGAGCTATCATATCAGAATCAGCAAACCCTTGGTGATAGACCATAGTTTGTTGACCTTTGCTGCCAAGGGTCCACCAGATCTCTACTCCTTGAAGATGTCTCGATGTTGATGACAACTGACCTGGCAGATCTGAAGCACTAATAGGTCACCAAGATGTCAAGCAATTGTATAGTCAATGGACAGGCCGAGGTCAGGACTGACAGAATATGTGTGGAGTCAGGGACAGGGAAAAGGTCAGGGCAGGTAGCTTAGGTTCAGAGGTCAGGGGCAGACCGAGGTCAGTAACTCTTCTATAGCAGAATAGACTGGACATGGTCATGCACAAGCAGGAAACAGAGTTATCTTTACAGGACTCTGACATATTAGGAACCATATTGCTCTCTGATAATACCCATTGAGAAGGGATGGGCCGGCAGAAGAACTTGGGTCCACAGCAAGAAAAGGTGGGACGGTAGTGGGGAGGAGTGGGGATTGCCTCGCCCGATGCAAAGGCAAGTAGAAGATCGTCCATCCTGGAAGTGGTTGTATACCATTGGGCATGGACCGTAGGCCTTACACATGGTCTTCACTAGCGTACAAAATCCTTCTACGCATGACTTCATCATTAACATTGGCCAATGAATCTGACCCAAATTTGACTCTCAAAAGATGAATCACTACAAATCTCGCACTCTTCCATTCAATTGTAACATCTCCCCCCAGTGGTCCCAACCAGATGATGGTCCTCCTGCCCCTCGATCCATCACTAATGTTACCCATGCGGTATTGACCGCCTTCTGCCGCTTCCCTCCGCCATCCCTCAAGTCCCATCCACAACTTTCGGCAGACATGTCTCCAGAGGATTAATACTTTGCTTCTGTACGAACGGCGTATAAATAAAATCCTACTTATAGACTTAATCTTCTCACACAACTTATTCCTTCCAGCGATATCAAGGGATATTGTGGCAGCGCTGTCATTGCCTCCCGTCACCTTGACATGCCTGCGGTCGTAAAATAATATTTAGAATCAAATCAGCTTTGAAGAGAATGCAGATGACATTGCTCACATCAGAAAGTGAACTTATTATCTTGCAGTTAGAAAAGGACTAAGACGGAATCAAGACTTAACCCTATCAGAGCCGGAAGAAAGGAGGAAGCGTCTGTAGAACGTCCCCCCACCCCCGAGAGTATCCCGTAAAATAAGTCAGAATAAAGAGTCGTTGTGCTGGAATCCATGGGATCTAAGAGGGAACCTGGCCACAAGTGTTCATTTTCCCTACAGTGCTTCCGGTGGGGAAATGAGGTATTACACCAAGGCCATTCAACTGGCAGATCGGGACTCAAAGTCTTCCAAAACTCCCTCCTTATTCCTCCATTCTTTGGGTCTAGTACTGTAGGTACTTTTACCATTCCTTGGTTTGCGGTCTTCAGTTGCCAACAAGTCTCCTTTCCAAGTATATTCTGGGCCAGGATGGGCGGCCATAGTGTTTTCTGCTCCTTCCAGCTCACGTCCTATTATTCTGGTCCTAATAGCCGCCTTGCTCGGATTTCGCCCATTAGTTATGCGCTAAGCAGTACGCGGCAGAAGCTTTTAGCACGCTGCACTAACTTTCCCTCTCGCCCCAGCTGGGAAATTCTCACTGTATTGATTAAAAATAGTTTACGCTAATTAACAAGTGCACTTTGCAGAAGGCAGCACCAACGCCGGCCAGGCCGCGAGTCCGCCGCGCCGTATAGAAATCCCAATAAGTCCTCGGTATGGACGGAAACAGACAAAATAATAAAGGAATACGAAAATAAAGAAAAAAACGGCAAAAACGATCGAGCCGAAGGTTACACTCACAGCCGGGAAATGGGGACGGCCTGAAGATTTACTAATCGATCAGTGAGATCAGATACAGAAGCGAGGGCGCAGATACAGGAAGAACAAGTCATCACCACGAGGAACAATTCACATTACAACACGAGGCCGAGGCCGGGAAGATGTACTGCAAAAGGAACATGAAACGGCTGCACTCCCAAGTGTGCGCTCCGCTGCTAAGACTGTACAACACCGGCAAGGGTTAACAAGAAATTTCTAGTTTTCCAAGTTTGCTGCGTTTTCCATCTTAGTCAGATATAGCTGGAACTTAAAGGGGTCGTCTACTATTCTCTAGAAACAGCACTGCAGTATCAGGATAATACACACAGTGATGTCACAGTACAGAGATAATACACACAGTGATGTCACAGTACAGGAAAATACACACAGTGATGTCACAGTACAGAGATAATACACACAGTGATGTCACAGTACAGAGATAATACACACAGTGATGTCACAGTACAGAGATAATACACACAGTGATGTCACAGTACAGAGATAATACACACAGTGATGTCACAGTACAGAGATAATACACACAGTGATGTCACAGTACAGGGATAATACACACAGTGATGTCACAGTACAGACATAATACACACAGTGATGTCACAGTACAGGATAATACACACAGTGATGTCACAGTACAGGATAATACACACAGTGATGTCACAGTACAGAGATAATACACACAGTGATGTCACAGTACAGAGATAATACACACAGTGATGTCACAGTACAGAGATAATACACATAGTGATGTCACAGTACAGAGATAATACACACAGTGATGTCACAGTACAGGATAATACACACAGTGATGTCACAGTACAGAGATAATACACACAGTGATGTCACAGTACAGGATAATACACACAGTGATGTCCCAGTACAGAGATAATACACACAGTGATGTCACAGTACAGAGATAATACACACAGTGATGTCACAGTACAGGGATAATACACACAGTGATGTCACAGTACAGGATAATACACACAGTGATGTCACAGTACAGAGATAATACACACAGTGATGTCACAGTACAGGATAATACACACAGTGATGTCACAGTACAGAGATAATACACACAGTGATGTCACAGTACAGGATAATACACACAGTGATGTCACAGTACAGGATAATACACACAGTGATGTCACAGTACAGGATAATACACACAGTGATGTCACAGTACAGAGATAATACACACAGTGATGTCACAGTACAGAGATAATACACACAGTGATGTCACAGTACAGGATAATACACACAGTGATGTCACAGTACAGGATAATACACACAGTGATGTCACAGTACAGAGATAATACACACAGTGATGTCACAGTACAGGGATAATACACACAGTGATGTCACAGTACAGGGATAATACACACAGTGATGTCACAGTACAGGGATAATACACACAGTGATGTCACAGTACAGGATAATACACACAGTGATGTCACAGTACAGAGATAATACACACAGTGATGTCACAGTACAGGATAATACACACAGTGATGTCACAGTACAGAGATAATACACACAGTGATGTCACAGTACAGGATAATACACACAGTGATGTCACAGTACAGGGATAATACCCACAGTGATGTCACAGTACAGGGATAATACACACAGTGATGTCACAGTACAGGGATAATACACACAGTGATGTCACAGTACAGAGATAATACACACAGTGATGTCACAGTACAGGATAATACACACAGTGATGTCACAGTACAGAGATAATACACACAGTGATGTCACAGTACAGGATAATACACACAGTGATGTCACAGTACAGGGATAATACCCACAGTGATGTCACAGTACAGGGATAATACACACAGTGATGTCACAGTACAGGGATAATACACACAGTGATGTCACAGTACAGGGATAATACACACAGTGATGTCACAGTACAGAGATAATACACACAGTGATGTCACAGTACAGAGATAATACACACAGTGATGTCACAGTACAGGGATCCATTAGATATAAGTATCCGGTGACTGTGACTTTTGGTCGGTCCCCCAGGTTCTCTCTGACTCCGGTTTTTGCTCCTGACTCTTCCCGGTCTCTCCCCTCTATTAGGATTCCTCTCCATCCCTCGTCCCCGCTTCCTTGTCTGTGATGGAGATATGAGACCTAATCTGCTTGCTTGGAAGAGATAAAGACTGGGGCGCACAGTTAGAGAAGACATCCATAATTCAGTGGGGAGATAAAGCCATCATTAGCCATTGTCTCCCCCTCTCTATTTTCTACGGCTAATCGTCAGGATGCAAAATCACTTTTAACACTTTCTTTGCCAGAACATTTTCGGTTGCCTATTTAGGAGGGTCTCTAGGGCACGCTGAGCTTTAGGGGCCTGTACATAATACGGTTCTCACCATGACTGCACCTCTTCAGTATTGTTCCCCCAATGACCACCTAGGACATCTCATAGTTTGGGGTACAAATGGTCCACAAAAACCTTTAGTAACTTTATAGTTTGGTGACATTAGTGGAATACATTTGAGAACATTCTTATAGAGAGGAATCTCTTCTTGGTACCTTTATTAACTAGCCGGGGTGGCTACAAAAAGTGTCTGGAGGACCCGACAAATTGATATCAATGTAATGCTTCATATTTCCTGTGGGGGAGCTGCAGAGAATATGAATACTTTATTCTGGATCTCAAACAGATCACAGCTGAGCTAGAGCTCCCAAGAACGGGACAGTATGTAATAGGTACCCACAGTCCCACAGTCCCTGGGGTTATGCACCATGGTTGAGAATAACAGTGGGGTGAGCAGTGAACTGGGTGCATTATTTACCACTCCATTTTGGGCACTGAGTGTAGACATCACATCAGACTGCAGAGCAGAGAAGTGAGTAATGAATCCAGTTTACCGCTTGGTCCTCGGACAATACAGTGCATGGGGGCATTATACTATGTGTGGGGGCAATGAGGGGACCATTATACTCTTTTGGGGTGCACTTAGCGTTCATTATAGTATGTGGGGGCATTAAGGGAGCATTATACTGTGTGGGGAAACTGAGAAGGCATTATTCTGTGTAGGAGCACTAAGGGAGTATTATACTGTGTGGGGCACTAAGGGAGCATTATACTATGTGGGGGCACTAAGGGAGTATTATACTGTGTGGGGGCACTAAGGGAGCATTATACTATGTGGGGGCACTAAGGGAGTATTATACTGTGTGGGGGCACTAAGGGAGCATTATACTATGTGGGGGCACTAAGGGAGTATTATATTGTGTGGGAGCACTGAGGGAGTATTATACTGTGTGAGGGATCTAATGGAGCATTATACTATGTGGGGGCACTAAGGGAGTATTATATTGTGTGTGAGCACTAAGGGAGTATTATACTGTGTGGGGGCACTAAGGGAGCATTATACTATGTGGGGGCACTAAGGGAGTATTATACTGTGTGGGAGCACTAAGGGAGTATTATACTGTGTGGGAGCACTGAGGGAGTATTATACTGTGTGAGGGATCTAATGGAGCATTATACTGTGTGGGGGCACTAAGGGAGTATTATACTGTGTGGGAGCACTGAGGGAGTATTATACTGTGTGAGGGATCTAATGGAGCATTATACTGTGTGGGGGCACTAAGGGAACATTATACTTTGTGGGGGCACTAAGGGAGTATTATACTGTGTGGGGGCACTAAGGGAGTATTATACTGTGTGAGAGCACTAAGGGAGTATTATACTGTGTGGGTACACTAAGGGAGTATTATACTATGTGGGGGCACTAAGGGAGTATTATACTGTGTGGGTGCACTAAGGGAGTATTATACTGTGTGGGTACACTAAGGGAGTATTATACTATGTGGGGGCACTAAGGGAGTATTATACTGTGTGGGTGCACTAAGGGAGTATTATACTGTGTGGGAGCACTAAGGAAGTATTATACTGTGTGGGTGCACTAAGGGAGTATTATACTATGTGGGGGCACTAAGGGAGCATTATACTGTGTTGGGGCACTAAGGGAGTATTATACTGTGTGGGAGCACTAAGGGACTATAATACTGTTTTCTAAGGGATCATTATTCATTCTTCTCAATGTTCCCAGAACATTCATGTGGGTCCCAGAAAAAGTGGTGACCTCCCGGAATCTCAGGAGAGTGGACAAATGTCCCGGGCCTAGAGAAATGCCCCCACACCTGCTGAGCCATTTTATAGTGAAAGTGATCATGTGACTATGCGCCAGTCACATCACCAAAAGAGTGGCATGGCCGACCGACAAAAAGGGTTTCAACTTTTTGGCATTGTCTCCTGGAGCCAGACTTGTACCTTTGTGAGTCCACCCTGCCTCCATGTTTATAGCTTTCAGCCTAATGAGCTTTAGGTATTTTTTGGTATTTTTTGCACTTAATGCAGTAACACGCCTGAAAAATGTGTCTGCGGCTGACCAGGAGCCGGCGCGGTATCGCCAGTCACGTCAGGAAATGTTAATTGATGGCCGCCAGTCCCTCTTAAGAGTTGTTTTCCTATCACATCAAGGTGACATCTCATTCATGACTTTCACTTAACCAGACATTACAGCATCTCAGGAGACACCAGGCCCGGCACAGTATAATGTATTGCCCTCCTGGCCCCGTGCTCATTCTGCACACATACGGCTCTCGCGTCCCGCCCGTCGCTCCCTTAATAATGACATCATGTTCCTGCTTCATGTCAATTACAGTAATCACATTCCAAGTCCAAGGCTGAATGCAGAATATCAAAAATTGTCTCTGCCCGCAGGGCGCAGCACAGGTGTATAATACCGCAGATTAGCATGTCAGATTTATTCGCCAATAGGCGGCTTCTGACGGCTGAAAATAAAACGTATCAGTCTAAAGACTGTGAGCTCCCGGCTGACCCACAGATAAGGGGCCGGATTACCCATTGTTTACCCAGCTTAGTTCATTACACCCGGTTGGAGGAGGCGATCGATATTGTGGGTGGTTACTGTGCAGTAGCAATTCACAACGCGTTTCAAGGCCTGCAAGCAAATTATTCCGAGTTGGAGATATCACGTGACCTTCGTGGACCGGACCTAGAGTTAAAAGTTTTGAAGTGTTTTTGGTTTTCTTGTGAGTGTACACTGCTCAGAAAGTGAAGAAGAAAACGAATCCTCCTGAATGGTTTGGGTAATCTGTAGTCCGTAAAGTAGGAGGAGGGCCAGTCATCGGGGACATAGATATAGGAGGTGTATAGGTCACGGAACCTAAAGGGCGCCCCTATACCTCATACTATACCAGTATGGTAAACGTAACAAGGGAAGGGCTGTCATAGAGCTCCTCCATACTGCTAAGGTTCCTGAATTTGTTCCTACCCTGTCCACTGGATTGTCACGCTGGTGTTTGGACTACATCTGGTTATGACCCTTGGCCCATTCATGACTACAGTCTTGTCTCATTCATTATCACCTTTTGCTAGGGTTGAGCGATCGGCATTGGGAAAGATTGGATCCCGATCAGCTATCGAGCAAATTTCACGATCGGGATCGGCTGGAAAATGATTGAAAATCGGATTTTGAAATCTCAAGATTGGCTCAACCCTACTGTATATATAATATACAATTAGGGTTGAGCGATCGGGATCAGGAAAGATCAGATCACAATCGGGATCAGGAAAGATCAGATCACGATCGGCGATCGAGCAAATTTCACGATCACGATCGGGATCGGCTGGAAAATGATTGAAAATCGGATTTTGAAATCTCAAGATTGGCTCAACCCCACTGTATATATAATATACAATTAGGTTGAGCAACTGGGATCAGGAAAGATCGGATCACAATCGTCGATCGAGCAAATTTCACGATCGGGATTGGCTGGAAAATGATCGGAAATTGGATGTTAAAATCGATCCTGAAATCTCAAAATCGGCTCTACCCTACCTTTTGAACAATTTCTCAATTTACCGGAGCTCCTTCCCCCAAACCATGGCTATTCTATGGATACCAACCTAAGAAAAGCCCATGTCTCCAGAACTCCTTCTTTGATGTCTTCCACCCTCTTCTAGCCTGTGTAGTGGGTGTTGAATCACAAAAATTTCAGGTCTGGGCGAACCCAAAATTTTGACAAAATTTGTTACAAGCCCATCTTTTTACCAACTGGTTCCCTCATCTCTATTGAGAAGCAACACTCCAGAACATGATAGGAACGCCAGGATCAAATACCAAGAATAGGAGGTGCACGTTCAGTTGGTCTGACTGGTCAAAATGGTGATAGAACCAAAGAAATCTGCAAAATCTGATTGTTCGGGGAATAGTCCTTTAATGGACTTTGACTCTATACATAGAGGATGAAGAACACGTTCCATATACTTTGGCTACAATCCATGAAGCGCTAACACTTGACCCTGCTCCGCGCTCTGCATCTGGTAGATAAACAGCTGTTTTATCGTGTGTCCCCAGAGATTCGGAGGCCTTGTTTATAAGCACTCAGGAATGATATATAGATTATTTTTTTCAGTAGCGGTTTACAGCATTTGCCCTTGACTGTCAACAAGTGTTAACACAACTTACGCATTTCGATGAGCCAGCACCTACTACACACCTATCTGCTGGTTATCTCAGTGATTGCCATCGAATCCTCACAACTCTACAACGAGTCCATTCATCCTGATTTATAGAATTTCCATAGATGAATGTTGGTCGTAACGCCGGGAATCTGTGGTCACTGAAGGTTTCTGTATTATTCATTGTATCTATTACATGATTGTGGATCTGTTTATAAACTCTGAACCTGTGCCTGATCTTCTACTCTGAACATGCGCTGTCTACCCTGACCTCTACCTAATCTCAACTTACGATGCCTGTCCTGATTTATGCCTGGTCTCTGACTCTAAACCTATGACACCTACCATGACCGGTACCAAATCTTCAACTCTGAACCTGTTATGCTTGCCCTTACCTGTGTCTGATCTCTGATTCTAAACCTGTGATGCTTGCCCTGACCTGTGCTTTATCCCTGGCTCTGAACTTGTGATGCCTGCCTCAACCTGTGCCTGATCTCTGACTATAAATCTGTGACAGCTTCCATGAACTGTACCAAACCTTCAACTTTGAACCTGCTCTGCTTGCCCTTACCTGTGTCTGATCTCTGATTCTGAACCTGCTCTGCTTGCCCTGACTTGCGACTGATCTCTGACTCAGAATCTGTGATGAGTGCCTCGACCTGTGCCTGATCTCTGACTATAAACCCATACTGCCTACTGAGACCAGTGCCCGATCTCCCATTCTGAACCTGTGATGCCTGTTCTGACCAGTGCCCGATTTCTTACTCTGAACTTGTGCTGCTTGGCCTGACCTGTACCTGATCTCCAACTCAAAACTGTGAAGTCTTCCAAAATCCTGGACTATCCTCTCATCTGTCACTTTGATTATTGTGCAGAGGTTGCAGAGCGAAAACCAGGGAGTCACTTACACAGCATCCTTAGGAGTATGAGTAAAGAATATGTCAGGTACAAAGTTGACCATAGACATTAGAAGGTGGTCTTACCCCAAGGGGCAAAATTGAGGTTCTAGGTTTTAAAACATGGGACTGAAGGGCTTGGAGCTTGATCCTTTTCACCCTGTGCTAAGTTACAGCAGTGTTGTTCTGCACTGCCCTACCAGTTGCCACTTTGCTCAGGGGTTGCATCCATTCTGTAGTCTTCTTCCAGGAACAGGGTGCTCCTCTGATCCGAGAGTGTTTTTCTGGGCCCCCAGTTTCCTACAGCAGATGTGGCCACACATTGAATCTGGAACCAGGAACACCCTTAAATCTGTGGAACCCCAGTTGGTCTACATGGTCCTCTTCTAACATGGACCCCACAAGAACCAGTCCTCCCAGCAGATAATGCTCTGGGTGAAATATTTCATAGCTCCCGATCACGAGCAGGCTCTCTCCTAGTTATTTCATGCAAGACGACAGCACATAGTTAAGCAGAAGACAATTGATTTTTGCTGCATATAAATTGTAGAAAACTGCAGCGGTGAATAATGAAGGACGGCAGTAAAGTCTATAAGAGATAATGCCTGAAGATCAATAGCAGTGTATTACATCCCTCATACATAGTGCTTACTGCTGAGCCCGACACACGGCTGACACCTCACAGCAATTCTGGCTCAGAAAGTCGTATGACATTAGATAAATATAGCTCCAGAAACAGCGCCACTATTGTCAGTGGGCTGTGTGTGGTACTGCACTTCAGACCCATCCAAACTATGTGACTGTATAGCAAGGTCATTAATATCATAGAGGCCTCCAAGGAGACCACTACGAGGCCCTTGGAAATAGGAGGCCAACATATGCAGCATGGTGGCTCAGTGGTTAGCACTGCAGCCTTGCCACACTGTAGTCCTGGGTTCAAATCCCACCCAGGACAACACCTGCAAGGAGTTTGTATGTTCTCCCCGTGTTTGTGTGGGTTTCCTCCCACACATCAAAAGACATACTGATAGGGAATTTAGATTGTGAGACCTATATGGGACAGTGACTGTCAATGTCTGTAAAGCGCTGCAGAATATGATGGCGCTATACAAGTAAGCATAATAAATAAATGATTCCTTCTTTTCCTGGTTTCCTCCTTCTCTCTCCCTCCTTTCTTTCTTCTTTTGTTTAAGACTTCTTTTTTTGCTCCTGTTTCTTTATTCTTCCTTCCTTCCCCCCACTTTTACTCCCTCCCTTGCACCTTTGTTTCTTTTCTCCTTTACTCCTTGTACTCTTCCTCTGCCCATTCTTTAGTTATTTTTCTTCTTTTCTTTTCAGACACTGCCTTCCTCCTTTCCTTCTGTCCTCCTTTCCTTCTGTCCTTACTTTCCTTCTGTCCTCCTTTCCTTCTGTCCTTCTGTCCTCCTTTCCTTCTATCCTCCTTTCCTTCTGTCCTCCTTTCCTTAATGTCCTTCTGTCCTCCTTTCCTTCTGTCCTCCTTTCCTTCTGTCTTTCTTTTCTACTTCGCTTGCCTCCTCCTGTTTTCCCTTTCACCACTTTTCTTTACTTGCCCCTCTGTCCCTGTCATCCCTTTCTTCTTTCCTTCCTTCCTCCTTCCATAAGTTGTTGTTCCTATTTTCCTTCCTTTCTATCCTCCTTTTTTTCTTTCTATCCTTCTTTATTATTTTTTTCTTACTCTCTATTTGCACATGTCCATTCATTCTTTCCTTCATCTGTGATCCTTTTCTACCCTCTGCATTTCCATCCTCCGCCTTTGCTTGTCTCCTCCCGTTTCCAGGTATTTTTGCCCTCCTGCCCTCCTTCCTTCATCTTTTCTTCCTTTCACTCTCCCTCTCTCCTTTCCTTAGCTATTTTTCCTATTCTCTATCTGGACATGTCTTCCTTCCTTTTGTCCTTCTGCCTCACTCATTCCCTTACTTTCTCTTTTCTATCAGTCCTTCTTCCCTTCCTCCTTTCCTTCTGTCTGTCTTTCCTCCCACCTTTACTACCTCCTATCTTTGTTGTTCCCTCTCTTCCTGCTTTCACTCCTCTTTCGTTTCCCTTCTGTCCTTCTTCCCTATTTTTCTTGCCTCTTCCATCTTTCCAATTTGATACTTTTCTTTGTTTGCAACTGCTCCTCCATTCCTTCTATCCCTTTCTTCTTTCCTTCATTCCTCCATTAGTTTTTGTTCCTTTTTTCTTCTTGTACTTTTCCTTGCTCTTCTGACTTTCTTCCACCCTCCATCTTTCCTTAGTTATTGTTCTTATTCTTTAGTTCCTTTCCCCACTTTCCTTTAGTCCTTTCCTCCTCATCCTCCTGCTCCTCCTCTTCCTCTTTTCCTTCCCTCCGTCCTCCTCTTCCTTTTTTCCTTTCTTCCTCCTCCTCTTCCTCCTTTCCTTCTTTCCTCCTCTCCTCTGCACACATTAGACACGTCTCTGTCTTTAGCCTGTACATTATATTTCTTGTTTGCTTCTTTGCTTGTTTCAGGCTTAACTTGATCCAATGAAGATTACAGAAGACAACTGTAGACAAGAGCAGAGCGGAGGCTCCTGGGACTGCTGATAACAGCGAGCACTGCGGCGTGCGGCACATCCCCACGTATACCAGGCGCTCTTCTTCAGAATGCAGATGTCACAATTATTTCTTGAGGGCTATCACTCGCTGTAGGTTAGAGGAGACATCTGCAAGTAAGAAGTAGATAAATATCTCTCCAGAGGGATACAATTCTATCTGCCTGCAGCCACCACTAGGGGGAGCTGAGAGGTTTACTGCATACACTCCTGAGCTCCCCCTAGTGGTGGGTGCAGCAGACAGAACTGGATCATGTAACTCTAGATCTATATAATGGATTTGAAGAATTTGTAGTAATAGAAAGATCAGTCTGAAGATATTTGTGAAATTGATCCTTTTGCTGGTGTTACGTCTTCCCCAGAGATGACTTAGCTGTTTCCTGACTACCTTATATTGTTGTGTAATTGTTTACCTCAGCCCAGAGTCCCCTTGCCTGCGCTCATTGCTTGTTGTTCTCCTCCCTCCCTGCTGTCTGCTCTACAATTACACATAATGAGGATTTAGTAATTATATCACCTCTGTCCTCACATCTACTGCACCTATATTATATATTTATCTAATTAGTGCTGTGCCACTAGAAGAAATACGGTAATACACACACACATATCTATCTCCTATCTATCTATCTATCTATCTATCTATCTATCTATCTATCTATCTAATCTATCTATCTCTCTCTATATCTATCTATCTATCTATCTATCTATCTATCTCCTATCTATCTATCTATCTATCTATCTATCTATCTATCTATCTATCTATCTAATCTATCTATCTATCTATCTATCTATCTATCTATCTATCTATCTATCTATCTCTATCTATCTATCTATCTATCTATCTATCTATCTCCTATCTATCTATCTATCTATCTATCTATCTATCTATCTCCTATCTATCTATCTATCTATCTCCTATCTATCTATCTATCTATCTATCTCCTATCTATCTATCTATCTATCTATCTATCTATCTATCTCCTATCTATCTATCTATCTATCTATCTATCTATCTCCTATCTTTCTATCTATCTATCTATCTATCTATCTATCTATCTATCTATCTCCTATCTATCTATCTATCTATCTATCTATCTCCTATCTATCTATCTATCTATCTATCTATCTCATATCTATCTATCTATCTATCTCCTATCTATCTATCTATCTATCTATCTATCTATCTATCTATCATCTATCTATCTATCTATCTCCTATCTATCTATCTATCTATCTATCTACCTCATACCTATCTATCTATCTTTCTATCTATCTAGTGATCAGACCTCAGTTTTCTTTTGTGCAGCCCCAAATCCTCAGCATACATATACAGTTAAAGGGGTATTCCATGACTAGAAAAACCTGTCTGTGTAGCATTAGAAATAGCACCATACCTGTGTACAGGTTGCATCTGGTATTGCAGCTCAGCTCCATTGAAGTGACTTTGGTGTAATACTCCACTTAACCTGAGGACAGTGTGGCGCCATCTTCAGAATTAAGCAGCATATATTTCTACCTTCAAATGACACTTGACACTATCACTAGAGGGACTTTTATTAAAATTTTTAATAACCTAACCTTCCTTAACCTCCTTCTGGTAGTGACTGCAGGCAGACAGAAGTTTATCATTTAAAGGAGACCTTTCACCACCTCCATCTCTTTTCATTCTTTAATAGTCGCTGCTCTGCTGATTCTGGAGCAGTTGGAATTTTTTCTCTAGCCCCCACCATTCCTGAGCAATCTGTCCTGTTAGTTTTAGTACCCAATATCAAATGAGGTTCTCTACTCTCTAGTGGGCGGTGCTGACCTATAGCAGGTAGTCTAGGACCACCCATCTGACAATATAGAGGACAATTGTACCGAAACTATCAGCACTGATTGCTCAAGAACGGTGGGGGCTAGAGAAAAAATTCCAACTGTTCTGGAATCATTGAATCAGCAGCTATTAAAGGAGGCAAAGAGATGGAGTTAGTGGAGAAGGCCTACTTTAAAGAGATATTTCAGGACATTCATGACCAGTATTTAGGATCTGTGGGAACCTCACCCTCGGTGGCACACATGTCCTATAAACGCACAGGCGCCTATCGAGCACTGCTGCGCTAATAATACATGTCCGCCCGCCGCGCTGCCACCGCTGCCGTATAACACAAGACAAGCAGTTCTTTCCAGTCCGCTCTTATTTCTGTCCCTTTGTTTCCTGCGCAGATTTCTCGAGACTATAACATTACACAATGTCTTATCTGTCTCTTCAGCTGACGCCTTGGTTTTTTTCTTTCCGCATTGTGTTAAAATAATTACCAATAATTGCAGATATCGCCGTCGTCGCCTTCATCAGCGCCTATTTATTTGGCGGTATTTTGTGTTTTCACACCACAGCCCTTTGTGTATAATTAGGAGGAGACGCGCGGGAGCCGTCACACCGCCTGGAATTACACCCGGCCTCGTCCTATTGACAGTGACAGGGATTTCATCGAGGAGAGATGTTTATCCACTCGGTGTGACCGCTATCACAGAGAGACTCGCGTAGTCTTGTGGTAGAGACAGTGTAAAGACGAGAGGAGGAGGAGGACGGAGAGCGACACATCGCTGAGTATGTCTATAGGATCCATAGGTGCGTGTAGAGGAAGCGGCCAGAGCTGATCGGAGGGGCATGAAGGGGACGGAAAGGGAAGAAATGGAGAAAAGAAGAGAAGTAGAGAGAGAGGGAAAAAAGAAAGAAAGAAGGAAGGAAGGAAGGAAGGAAGGAAGGTAGGAAGGAAGGAAGGAAGGAAGGAAGGAAGGAAGGAAGGAGAGAAGGAAGGAGGGAGGGAAGGAAGGGAGGGAAGGAAAAAAAGGAAGGAGGGAAGGAAGGGAGGAAGGAAGGAGGGAAGGAGGGAGGGAAGGACGGAAGGAAGGAAGGAAATGGGGGGAAAAAGGAAGGAAGGAAAAAAGAAAGGAGGGAAGGAAGGAGGTAGGGAGGGAGGGAAGGAGGGAAGGAAAAAATGAAGGAAGGAAGGAGGGAAAGAAGGAAGGAGGGAAGGGAGGAAGGAAGGAAGGAGGGAAGGAAGGGAGGGAGGGAAGAAAGGAAGGAAGGAAGGAGGGAAATAAGGAAGGAAGGGAAGGGAGGAAGGAACGGAGGGAGGGAAGGAAGAAAGGAAGGAGGGAAGGAAGGAAGGAGGGATGGAGGGAAGGAAGGAGGGAGGGAAGTAAGAGAGGAAGGAAGGAAGGAGGGAAGGAAGGAAGGAAGGAGGGATGGAGGGAAGGAAGGAAGGAAGGAAGGAAGGAGGGAAGGAAGAAAGGAAGGAGGGAAGGAAGGAAGGAGGGATGGAGGGAAGGAAGGAGGGAGGGAAGTAAGAGAGGAAGGAAGGAAGGAAGGAAGGAAGGAAGGAAGGAAGGAGGGATGGAGGGAAGGAAGGAGGGAAGGAAGGAAGGAGGGAAGGAAGGAAGGAAGGAGGGAAGGAAGGAAGAAGGGAAGGAAGGAAGGAGGGAAGGAAGGAGGGAGGGAAGGAAGGGGGGAAGGAAGGAAGGAAGGAAGGGAGGAAGGAAGGAAGGAGGGAAGGAGGGAGGGAAGGACGGAAGGAAGGAAATGGGGGAAAAAGGAAGGAAGGAGGGAAGGAAGGAAGGCGGGAGGGAGGGAGGAAGGGAAGGAAGGAAGGAGGTAGGGAGGGAGGGAAGGAGGGAAGGAAAAAATGAAGGAAGGAAGGAGGGAAGGAAGGAAGGAGGGAAGGAAGGAAGGAGGGAAAGAAGGAAGGAAGGAGGGAAGGGAGGAAGGAAGGAAGGAAGGGAGGGAGGGAAGAAAGGAAGGAAGGAAGGAAGGAAGGAAGGAGGGAAGGAAGGAAGGAGGGAGGGAGGGAAGGAAGGAAGGAAGGAAGGGAAGGAGGAAAGGAAGGAAGGAGGGAAGGAAGGAGGGATGGAGGGAAGGAAGTAGGGAGGGAAGTAAGAGAGGAAGGAGGGAAGGAAGGAAGGAAGTATGAACGTAAGAAGAACGTAGAAGTAAGGCAGAAAGAAAAAAGATTTTAGAGGGATGAAGGCAGGACTGAAGAATGAAGGGGATGGAAGAAGGGAAAAAATAAGAAAGTTGAAAAAATTAACAAAAGAAGGAAGAAAAATAAGGAAGAAGTAAAGCAATGAAGTGCGGAGTCGGTGAAGGTTGAAGGTCTTTCTACAAGTATTACTATGAGAAGAAGCCTGAAGATGGTCCTCGTCCTCCTCTGTACATTACCCCACACTATAGCGCAGCCCCCAGGTCCGTCTCTGCCTCCTCTATGATATAGATGTACTGCACATATATACTTGTACTCAGCCACCGCCACTGGGCAGACACTCTCCTCCGCACGGCATTCATTGTTCTTTTTGCTTCTACAATCTGAAGATATTGATGTCTGATTCTGTGTTACACATCTTATGTACTGGAGAGAATCCACACGAGCAATGCTGTGACTACTACTGGTTCATGTATTACATGCCTCAGCTGCTGCAGAACCTCATACTACATATGATAGACATGAGAGATCACCTGAGTCCCTCAGCTTGTATCAGGGCACTCCTTGGTGTCCTCTTGTATACTTGTCATTTACAGTTGGGGGGCGCTATACCGCAGATCATGACTATTATTACTGCACTACAAGTCTCAGCAGTCCTCGGCCGCTGTTGCCTTCTCACCTGTAACTTTCCTCCGGCTTACCGAGCACAGGCGTCAATGATTAACCAATAGCAGGATTTTCCACTCATGTAGTTTTGCACTTTATTGGACTTTAATATTCCCGGCACATGTCCTCCGGCCATTACACTTAATGACTGACTGTATAATAGATGTACCGATGCAGCAGAGCCGAGCGCGTTATCTGGCACATAGTGCCCCTACAGTGTGCCAAAGTGCGGATACATCAAGTGCAAGGACAAAGTCTGTGGTTATAGAAAAAGAGATTATAAAATGGGTCCAACATAGTGTCCCATCACCACCAGAATAGTGAGCGCAGCTCTGGAGTATAATACAGGATAAGTAATGTAATGTATGTACACAGTGACTGTACCACCAGAATAGTGAGCGCAGCTCTGGAGTATAATACAGGATAAGTAATGTAATGTATGTACACAGTGACTGTACCAGCAGAATAGTGAGCGCAGCTCTGGAGTATAATACAGGATAAGTAATGTATGTACACAGTGACTGCACCAGCAGAATAGTGAGCGCAGCTCTGGAGTATAATACAGGATAAGTAATGTAATGTATGTACACAGTGACTGTACCAGCAGAATAGTGAGCGCAGCTCTGGAGTATAATACAGGATAAGTAATGTAATGTATGTACACAGTGACTGTACCAGCAGAATAGTGAGCGCAGCTCTGGAGTATAATACAGGATAAGTAATGTAATGTATGTACACAGTGACTGCACCAGCAGAATAGTGAGCGCAGCTCTGGAGTATAATACAGGATAAGTAATGTAATGTATGTACACAGTGACTGCACCAGCAGAATAGTGAGCGCAGCTCTGGAGTATAATACAGGATAAGTAATGTAATGTATGTACACAGTGACTGCACCAGCAGAATAGTGTGTGCAGCTCTGGAGTATAATACAGGATAAGTAATGTAATGTATGTACACAGTGACTGTACCAGCAGAATAGTGAGCGCAGCTCTGGAGTATAATACAGGATAAGTAATGTAATGTATGTACACAGTGACTGTACCAGCAGAATAGTGAGCGCAGCTCTGGAGTATAATACAGGATAAGTAATGTAATGTATGTACACAGTGACTGCACCAGCAGAATAGTGAGCGCAGCTCTGGAGTATAATACAGGATAAGTAATGTAATGTATGTACTCAGTGACTGCACCAGCAGAATAGTGAGCGCAGCTCTGGAGTATAATACAGGATATGTAATGTAATGTATGTACACAGTGACTGTACTAGCAGAATAGTGAGTGCAGCTCTGGAGTATAATACAGGATAAGTAATGTAATGTATGTACACAGTGACTGTACCAGCAGAATAGTGAGCGCAGCTCTGGAGTATAATACAGGATAAGTAATGTAATGTATGTACACAGTGACTGTACCAGCAGAATAGTGAGCGCAGCTCTGGAGTATAATACAGGATAAGTAATGTAATGTATGTACACAGTGACTGCACCAGCAGAATAGTGAGCGCAGCTCTGGAGTATAATACAGGATAAGTAATGTAATGTATGTACACAGTGACTGTACCAGCAGAATAGTGAGCGCAGCTCTGGAGTATAATACAGGATAAGTAATGTAATGTATGTACACAGTGACTGTACCAGCAGAATAGTGAGCGCAGCTCTGGAGTATAATACAGGATAAGTAATGTAATGTATGTACACAGTGACTGCACCAGCAGAATAGTGAGCGCAGCTCTGGAGTATAATACAGGATAAGTAATGTAATGTATGTACTCAGTGACTGCACCAGCAGAATAGTGAGCGCAGCTCTGGAGTATAATACAGGATAAGTAATGTCTATTCAGTTTCTCATGCACCAGCTCTTGCTTTCTGCCCTGTCCATGGTGCTGACTCTCTCACCTGCTGTATAAACAGGTACAATATATTTTCACTACAATACATTTACGTATCAGGCAGCCATTTTTGTTTTTACTGCTGCATTTCCAGGACCTGTAGATCCCCTCTGACCTCTGATGAAGTGTATGGAGTGTTACTTATATGTACATTACACAAACAGCCTATTGATTTTACTAAGAGACGTGTAATGCCTCATTTCCCCTGTAGGAGTGCTGTGGGGAAACTGAGCTGTTACTTGTAGATTCCTCCAGTTTACACCAGTTGTCCTTTGCCTTTGGTTAGACCTTTGGTGCCCTCATTATTGTTTACATCAGACCCTGTGGTCCTCTGTAGTTCATCCTGGCACTGATTTTAGTCTTATTTTACATAAACATTCACATTGACCCCTTGAGATTCCTAATAACTTGCAGGTTGACTAATAGGAGATTATTCATTCCTCGTCCGCTCCTCATTATCTTACCCTAATAGGGACTGACCATACGGCCCCATTACCTGCTGAGGTTCCTGATCCTAATTACCGGGACTCTCATTGTCCGCGCCATAACCTTATGACCTCATTTTACATTTCCGTTTTTGTGTGTTTATCCTGGACCCATTAGCTGTGCAGTTCAGATCTCAGTGGACCGTAGAAGAGTCCACCTATCTGGATGACTGTAATGTACGGCGGGGAGGCGAGGAGGCGGGGAGGGGTCCTCCAGGGACTGCAGGCTGTTTGCACACACATTAAATAGCAGGAATGCCTGGAAACTCTCCAAAGGTGAACGACAGACCGAGCAAAGTACAAGCATGTCTGATGGAGAAGAATACTTTCTGTGCCCGGCACCGGCTGGAGCCTCCCTATGGAGTTACTGCTGGAGTTGATATTTAACGTCACTTAAAGGGATCATGAAATATTTTTTTATTTTGGCTCAAACAGGCTGGTAGGATCGTAAATTATCTGGTTATCTGCTTCTGCCGTAAACCCCTAAACTAATACAGACCCCAGACCAGAGCCCTAAACTAATACAGACCCCAGACCAGACCCCGAAACTAATACAGACCCCAGACCAGAGCCCTAAACTAATACAGACCCCAGACCAGAGCCCTAAACTAATACAGACCCCAGACCAGAGCCCTAAACTAATACAGACCCCAGACCAGAGCCCTAAACTAATACAGACCCCAGACCAGACCTCTAAACTAATACAGACCCCAGACCCCTAAACTAATACAGACCCCAGACCAGAGCCCTAAACTAATACAGACCCCAAACCAGACACCTAAACTAATACAGACCCCAGACCAGACCCCTAAACTAATACAGACTCCAGACCAGACCCCTAAACTAAAACAGACCCCAGACCAGACCACTAAACTAATACAGACCCCAGACCAGACCCCTAAACTAATACAGACCCCAGACCTGACCCCTAAACTAATACAGACCCCAGACCAGACCCCGAAACTAATACAGACCCCAGACCAGAGCCCTAAACTAATACAGACCCCAGACCAGACCCCTAAACTAATACAGAGCCCAGACCAGACCCCTAAACTAATACAGACCCCAGACCAGACCTCTAAACTAATACAGACCCCAGACCAGACCCCTAAACTAATACAGACCCCAGATCAGATCCCTAAACTAATACAGACCCCAGACCAGACCCCTAAACTAATACAGACCCCAGACCAGACCCCTAAACTAATACAGACCCCAGACCAGACCCCTAAACTAATACAGACCCCAGACCAGACCTCTAAACTAATACAGACCCCAGACCAGACCCCTAAACTAATACAGACCCCAGACCGGACCCCTAAACTAATACAGACCCCAGACCAGACCCCTAAACTAATACAGACCCCAGACCAGACCCCTAAACTAATACAGACCCCAGAACAGAGCCCTAAACTAATACAGACCCCAGACCAGACCCCTAAACTAATACAGACCCCAGATCAGATCCCTAAACTAATACAGACCCCAGACCAGACCTCTAAACTAATACAGACCCCAGACCAGACCCCTAAACTAATACAGACCCCAGACCGGACCCCTAAACTAATACAGACCCCAGAACAGAGCCCTAAACTAATACAGACCCCAGATCAGAGCCCTAAACTAATACAGACCCCAGACCAGAGCCCTAAACTAATACACACCCCAGACCAGACCCCTAAACTAATACAGACCCCAGACCAGACCCCTAAACTAATACACACCCCAGACCAGAGCCCTAAACTAATACAGACTCCAGACCAGACCCCTAAACTAATACAGACCCCAGACCAGACCCCTAAACTAATACAGACCCCAGATCAGATCCCTAAACTAATACAGACCCCAGACCAGACCCCTAAACTAATACAGACCCCAGACGAGACTCCTAAATCTCATGAGGTTCGCCCGTCTCTAGTGATATTTTGGGGTGTCGGAGTAGCAGTTGCGCCCAGATCTCGGCTGTATCAGTAGACACCGGTGCTATAACATGACATGGCGGCCGCAGTCGGCTTCTCTCCTCTCATTACACAGACCCCGGCTCGGCATTCATCTGGTTTGCTGGAATTAGGGTGGAATGGCGCTTAATGCCGGCGCTTAATTGATTTTTATTCCCAGTTACAGATGAACAATAGGCGGGATCCTGACACCCTCACCCCACGAAATGAGAAGGAGCATTCAATTTGCAAAGTATCCCTATTGATCTATTTTAAGAAAAATGATGGGACGTGGCTGAGAGTGGCGAGTAAGGGGAGGGGGTCAGCATTAAAGGGGAAGACATTCACTGGCGCAGGGTTTTAATTCATTCTTAACAACCCCCTCTCCCCCCTCCCTTCCCCCCTCCCCTCTCCCGAAAAAAGAAAATCCCTATTAATTCTACAATGGCTATTCCAGTATAAAGCTCTTAAAGCTCTCACTTAAAGGGGTTTTCCCACCCAATGATATTATATAATAGGATATGATTGGGGAGGTGTCAATAAGCCAAGGGGACAATTGCAACGTCACCAGTGAATTTGGAAAATCCCTTTAAAAAAATCTGATGCGGATGGAAACCACCAACAAGCAGGTTCGCTGCTGTTGACGGATCTTATGACTGCATTTTATCCTATTTATGGGCTGATGTAAAGGAAACAATTTATGGGTTAATGAGTTGGGCAATGGGGTGGGCTAAGGTATCAATTTGGAAAATTCCTTCATAAATCATAGGTTAACCCCTTCACTAGCCTAGACCACCCCTAAACCAGTCACAGCACAGATCTCTCTATTACAATGTATCAACCTGGACACTCACAGAGCATTGTCTAGATAGTATACAACCGAATCCAGTCCAGACAATGCTCCGTGAGCTAAATATATCAGCAGCCACTATACAAATCTCTCTGCTACAATGTTTCAGTCTGGATACTCACAGAGCGTTGTCTAAATGGTATACATGTTTATCTAGTCTATTGAATGCTCTGTGAGCTAAATATATCAGCATCTGCACAGATCTCTCAGCAACAATGTATCAGTCCAGATACTTATAGATGATATACAACTGTATACAGACTAGACAATGCTCTGTGAGCTAAAACACATCAGCAGCAGTAGCCACTGAGCATTGGATAGATTGTATGCAATGGTATCCAGACTAGACAATGCTCTGTGAGCTAACCAAAATGGCAGCAGCTTCAGACATCTGGCACAATGTATCATTCTGGATATTCACAGAGTATATAATTGTAACAGTCTATACAATGCTCTGTGAGCAGTATGTCTCTTGGTCTGGGTACTCACAGAGCATTTTCTGTGTCCATTCTAGGCAATGCTCTGTGAGCTAACCAAAACCGCAGAAGCTTCAGAAATCTGGCACAATGTATCATTCTGGATACTCACAGAGCATTGCCTAGACTTGTATATAATTGTACCAGTCTATACAATGCTCTGTGAGCGACAAACATCAGCCTGGGTACTCACAGAGCATTTTCTGTGTCCAGTCTAGGCAATGCTCTGTGAGCTAAACACATTGACAACAGCTACACAAATCTTTCTGTTACAAGGTATTGGTCTGGATACTCACAGAGCATTGTCTGGATGCCTAGAATCAGACTGGATAGAGTCTGTTAGGAAGTTGTAGATATTTTCTATGCATAGCCGGAATACCCCTTTAACTCCCCCCATATCATATACTTAGGGGATGTATTTCCTGGCCCCAACGCCTTGGTCTCAGCTATCCTGATCATACATGACCTTGGATGGCCCCACTTTACCCTTGTCATTAAAACATGGATGAAGGACTCGGCCCAGGAGGCTTCTGGGTCCTAGCGCCCACCAAAAACGGATTAAAATACAACAAACTCTACACGAACAGCCAATAACTGAGACAAGACGAAAACCATTAAGATCTCCCTCCATCTCCAGACCGTCCTCCTGTCCGGCAAACGCTACATTGAGCAATGGCGCAGTCACGTATCGCTCTTATCAGTCATTCGCTTTACGAGCGATGGACTACGGCCCCGTCCTATTAAAGCCGCGGTTCAAAGTCCGTCGGAGATAATACGTTACAAGTCGGGAGTTTATCTCCGGCTGATTCTTGTTTTGCAGATATAACATTACGCAGGACTCCTGGTTAGTTCTGCCGCGCGGCTGGCGCTGCTCCGTCTCTCCTATTACTCGAATTCCAAGTCTTTGGTTTTTCTTTTTTTTTTGTTCTAATGATGGCGCTCATTAAAAATCCCCCACAGTCCTCGAGATTCCCGCACCCCCTCCGCAGCGCTCGAGATGCCAACCCTTCAATGACAATGGTAAATAGCGAATATTACAATCCCAGGGGGTGTTTCTCCAACGTCTGATATGGAGAGGATGGATCTGGGTTAAAATAATAATAATAAAAAAAAATCCTCATTTACATAACAATGGGACGCCGCGATATTCCGATTTTCAAAGCACAAATAAAAAAAAAAAAGAACATATAGATGTAAATGTCAGGAGAGGCAAAAGTTTGTACACCCACGGCGCTTGTTTAAATAAAAAGAGGGGGCGGAGATGAGGCATATAGTAATTGTCCATACCGTGGGGGTGTAAAAAGTTTTTAAGTGTTGGGGGCGCAGGCTTGGAACACGTCACCCTTGCCAATCCCGAATAGGGTTCGCTCCACCCAAACAGTGCAAATGAGGAAGCTGAGACATGAAGTTCTGTTTGAGGTTCCGGCCCTCACCTTGGCTTAAATTGGGATGAATATATTCTTAAGGTAGGTAAGTTCGGGGTCCAACGCCCAGGACCCCCACAGATCAGGAGTTCAAAGCAAAACGTGTTCTAGAGAGTGCTACTTATTCTTCACATCAGTCACATAACTATTTTGAGCTGCAATACCAAGTACGGCCACTATACAATGTATGGCGCTGTGTTTGGTATTCAGTATTGAGGGCAAATTCTACAATCTCTTCTAATAACCACTCGATGTGGATCAGCCCCAAATCTAATATTGATAACTTACCGTAAGAATAGGCAATCAATGTCTTGGAAAACCCATGTAAGGTGTTCTGGAATTCTCAAAAGGTAATGCAATGTCCTAATAGGCAGCCAACAGTGAGTAAATAAGCTACGTATCTAAGATATTCACCAGAGCCCGTCATAAGGCAGGGTGGACTTGGCTGCAGGTTACAGCCCCAGAACAAGGTGCACTTGCAGATAAGGCCCAAACAAAAACCCAGGCAGAGAGAGTGATACGCAAGCCCGGGTGAAAACCGGGAGAGTACGGGAATAGCCAAAATGATAGCAGAGGAATATCAGAAGGCCAGATCGGCAAGAGGGGAAATAACCAGGAAAGGAAGCAAGGAAACATGGAGTCCTGAGAACATAGAGCCTGAAAACTAAAGCAATCACAGGCACTGAAGCAAAGAAAGTGTCACATTAAAATACCATGCCACATCCCTGGATTGAATGCTGAAGTCTCAATGGGTGAGCAGACCCAGCCAAAGTTTCACTGGAAGGCATTAATTAAACTTGTTGAAGGTACAAATGAGAGACCTTTGCATAGTACCGTTATCATGGTATCATTATCATTCATGATGAAGGTTTGTTGCGATAAGTTGATGACTAGTAGATCTCATTCTCTACCATCTCTGTTGTTCCTGGGGTAGTTCCTGACGTCTGCGCAGCATGAGTTGCGTGAGCTGCAAACCAATACCACCACTATTGGCCTGTGCAGATGAATCCAAACCAGTCCCATCTCCCCCGTCCTCTATTGTTGGCACCCAAATTCCTCCCCCTATTTCTATCCAATTCTTTGGGTCTGGTTGTTCGATCTGAGTCCGACATCTGATAATCCGAAAATGACACATCACTTCCCCCTAAGGGTTTATATAGATCAGTGTAGGACCTATCTTCCCAGGACTCCTGTAGGTCCTTCTAGAATCTCCTTCATCCAAGTTGCCACCTATTTGGGCAACCGGAGACGTCTAAAGGGCTGAATAGACCCCGGGGAAAGATTTTATACTCAATATAATTTCTCTGGCCCAGAACCTTCCACCAGCCAAGAACGTAGTCCCTATAGATCTTGGTAGGGCCTTTGAAGACCTCCTTGACGTTACCTAATTGTTCACTCTATTCCTGAGAATACAACTCCGACTTCCTCCAACCAATGACGAGATTTAACCCCATCTGATAGGAACCCTGCCATGTTTGCAGGAAAATATAGTGATATGAAACAATATACACTTGTATGGTCTCCACTGTAATAGGTGCGGTGAAGGAAATAACACCACCCTGAATACACAAACCACAGACGGTGAAGGGTCAACCACTTAGATCTAAATATATTCACAGGAAAGATAAGTTTTATTGATATCCTCAAATAATATCCTGACAATCCAGGACAGCGACTCAAAAAGTGAGGAAGTGGTCCTAGAGAAAGGGGATCTAAACCTCAATCTCTATGATCCCAACGCGTTTCACCTAACCCTATATATGTGGATCATCAGTAGAGATGTTTCTGGGCAAAAATAATACAGATTTATGGTATAAAGATTGTGGTAAGAACCGTTTCCGGGGCTCTGATGGGGTTCATTACCACACTGAGTCATGGAGGCCTCATCTCATGGTAGACGTATTTGCCGTTGGACTTGGAGATAGCCGCCATCTATAGCTTAACCCCAAGTGTTTAGATCTGCTGATCCTGGTACCTCGTGCATATATATGTACTAAACTTCTAATGTTCCTCCTGCCTTTGGAGATTATCTGAGCGGGAACCCTGATTGGTAGGGGCGTGGCTGTGGGCGTGGTTCTCGTCACGCGCAGACCTGTATAAGAGGCCAGTATACAGCATCGGCCTCTTTGGAAGTATTGGAGCTCACCAACAGAGCTCTGGGAACTGTGGCCTATACTGCAATCTGTATTATTTTTGCCCAGAAACATCTCTCCTGATGATCCTAATGTATAGGGTTAGGTGAAACGCGTTAGGTTCATAGAGATTGAGATTTAGATGTCACTCTTTCTGGTAGATGTGCGGAACATTAGAATCCAAGCTCTAGGCTTATATACTATACAGAGAGGTCACCTATGTGGTATGTAGGGTTCTAATATATAGGGTGAGGTGAAACACATTGAGATCATAGAGATTGAGGTTTAGATGGCGATCTTTCTGGTAGATGTCCAAGACATTAGAATCCAGGCTCTAGGCTTATATACTATACAGAGAGGTCACCTATGTGGTATGTAGGGTTCTAATATATAGGGTTAGGTGAAACGCGTTGAGATCATAGAGATTGAGGTTTAGATGTCACTCTTTCTGGTAGATGTCCAAGACATTAGAATCCAGGCTCTAGGCTTATATACTATACAGAGAGGTCACCTATATGGTATGCAGTTGAGCTACCTTCTGGGCAAAGGCATATGGATACCACATCTTCAAGGCCTAAAACAATGTCAAGACCAAGTCATGACATCTTGTTTAGCTAGGCCATGGCAACCGGACGTCCTAGCCAGGTAGATCATCGGCATAACCTACTGGACATCCTAGTCCTGAAGAGGGCACAAAATACTGGCAGTGAATTGTAGAGTGATGTGTTTTGTAGAGTATTCTGTTAATAAAGAGGGACAGGGGTCTCTTATCTACAATATTAGGGCAAGTAGAGCCGCTATAAAGAGTGTCTCTTGCTTTGGAGGACCCAGCATGTCCATGCATTACACTATGCGCTCAATGTGAAATGTGTAATGTCTTATTTCCCCTGTGGGGGCACTGTAGCGGAACTGAACACTTGCTACCAGTTCCTTTCTTAGAGCAGCAGAGGAAAACTCTGCCATCCCTTCGGTGACTGTTTCCAAAAAAAGATAGAAATGGATGTTGGGGGTTGTAGTCGCGAGTCCATAGAGTTATCATTAGCTCAGGCTGCTTGGAAAACGTTCCAGAAAATTCGATTTAACTCTTCTCCAACCATTCCTCAGCCGACTTCCAGCGCTGGATCTACTTAAGAGTCCTTTTATTTATTTAGGCTCGTATATCATCTCATTAAATACGATGAAGCCAAGAAAAGATCAATAAAAACCATAAAATGTGTTAAAATACAGTTAAAAACAAGCAGGAAATCGATTCGGGGGGAACGAGACCGAGGAGCCAAATTTGGATACACTTATTGCTTTAATAAGCAGAAATGAAATTAAGGAATTGTCTTTGGCCAGAAATATATAGCGACTGGATTGCCAAATTGACGGGATTATTATAGCCGGGCTGCGCCACAGAGAGACAGCGCCGGCTCGGTCTATGGGACGCTCCAAGCTCTTAATGAAAATATGGCAAATGTTCCGCTTTCCTTTTAATTTAATGACTATTGGGCCGATGACTAAAAATTTTTCCCCTTTGTGCTATAGTCGTGACTAGCTAAAAAAAACCCAAACAACTCATCGTTACGCAGTGGGTTCATTGCTATGCTGGTGTTTGCCAATCAGAACCTTAAAGGGGTATGCCCATGGGCCCAAGGCTGTTCAGACAGCATGCCCCCCCCCCCCATATGCTGCCTTAATGGTTCCATGCCAAATAACTGGGATTGACCAACCACAAACTACTATTATACTGTCTACAGATGTACCATCCTTACCTTTTCTCCTGGATGGACCAGACATTAGGATTGAGCGATCGGGATCGGAAAAGATTGCATCCCAATTGTCAATTGAGAAAATTTCACGATCATGACCGGGATCCCACCTAAAATACATCGGGAACGGAGTTCCAATCCCGATCGCTCAACTTACCTGCACAGATCCTCTGCCGCTGTCGCTCCCCATTCTCGGTCCAGTTCTCTCTCATTTACAGGCCTTCAGAGTGCTGTGGGCGCCCCTGCCTTCCAGGTTAGTGTTACAGACCTAGGAAGAAGGCGGGGCTTGTGGCTTAGGAGAGTGTGGGCGGGTACTGTGATGAACTCATGTCTCCCCGCCCTGTACCCGCCCACACTCTCCTAAGCCACAACAAGCCCCGCCTACTTCCAGCATCTCTAACACTAGCCTGGGAGGCGGAGGCTCGCACGGAGCTCTGAAGGCCTGTAAATGAGAGAGAACTGGACCGAGAAGAACGGGGAGAAGCAGCGGCAGCGGATCTGTGCAGGTAAGTGGACACCAGGGTGGAATAAGTAGCCAGAGGATTTTTCAATTTTTGGACTCCATGCGGTGTAGTGAATAGGATCGTTTTTAAAATCCGATCTTCAATTATTAAAAAAATCCCATTGACTTGGACTAGGATCGGAAGTGGGATCGGGTTCGAAAGGAAAATGATCGGAAATCCGACATCAGGCCTATTCCTGGTTGATATATATGGTTATCAGATGGTACATGGTTCATTACGTTCCAGACCACTGAATTCCTCTACAATATCACATATAGCCGATTCTCCCATACTGTATTACATAAAAATACCGTTATATAACTTAGTGCGGTCATTTATCATAGCTGGGAGCATTTCAATTACTGAAGTCTCTGCGGACTTGCACCTTTAATATCACCTTGGCACCGTGTTACTGTGAGAAAGACACCTTGTTTGCAATGGCTTTCTACAGAACAATTAAGTGAATACGGGACACGACCGGAGGCGGCAAAGCTGACAGATCTGGAACACGGCTGAGGGCCTAAAGAGGAGGAGGACAAGATCACCCTGAGATCACAACATTGTATGTTCCTCATGTATCCAACACTGACACCGCATATGGAGGAAACCTAACAGGACCAATGAAAAGGTTGTCAACTTTTAGAGCCCATGGAGGTGTCTGTGGGAGTAGATCAATTGTTCCAATTAACTCACTGTGTATATACATTATATTACTTACCCTGTACTGATCCTAAGTTACATCCTGTATTATACTCCAGAGCTGCGCTCACTATTCTACTGGTACAGTCACTGTGTACATACATTACATTACTTATCCTGTATTATACTCCAGAGCTGCGCTCACTATTCTGCTGGTGCAGTCACTATGTACATACATTACATTACTTATCCTGTATTATACTCCAGAGCTGCGCTCACTATTCTGCTGGTGCAGTCACTGTGTACATACATTACATATCCTGTATTATACTCCAGAGCTGCGCTCACTATTCTGCTGGTACAGTCACTGTGTACATACATTACATTACTTATCCTGTATTATACTCCAGAGCTGCACTCACTATTCTGCTGGTACAGTCACTGTGTACATACATTACATTACTTATCCTGTATTATACTCCAGAGCTGCGCTCACTATTCTGCTGGTACAGTCACTGTGTACATACATTACATTACTTATCCTATATTATACTCCAGAGCTGCACTCACTATTCTGCTGGTGCAGTCACTGTGTACATACATTACATTACTTATCCTGTATTATACTCCAGAGCTGCGCTCACTATTCTGCTGGTACAGTCACTGTGTACATACATTACATTACCTATCCTGTATTATACTCCAGAGCTGCACTCACTATTCTGCTGGTGCAGTCACTGTGTACATATATTACATTACTTATCCTGTATTATACTCCAGAGCTGCACTCACTATTCTGCTGGTACAGTCACTGTGTACATACATTACATTACTTATCCTGTATTATACTCCAGAGCTGCGCTCACTATTCTGCTGGTACAGTCACTGTGTACATACATTACATTACTTATCCTGTATTATACTGCAGAGCTGCACTCACTATTCTGCTGTGCAGTCACTGTGTACATAAATTACATTACTTATCCTGTATTATACTCCAGAGCTGCGCTCACTATTCTGCTGGTACAGTCACTGTGTACATACATTACATTACTTATCCTGTATTATACTCCAGAGCTGCGCTCACTATTCTGCTGGTGCAGTCACTGTGTACATACATTACATTACTTATCCTGTACTGATCCTGAGTTACATCCTGTATTATACTCCAGAGCTGCACTCGCTATTCTGGATATGTATCCTCAGCCTCAGTAGATGAATATCCATTAGCAGTGCAGTACATAGTAGCAGTAAAATGGTTAATTCTGCTGTCGTAGTTCTCGCCCTTTGTGTATTCCTTCCCTAATAATGATTTATCCCAGTTCTCCCACTAAGCATAATAAACTGGTTATACTCCAGCTATTGGGAGCGGCGCAGTCACTGCCCATGCCTTCTACCCTCTGAGATGCTTCTTCTGACAAATGGGAGGCCGGCTGAGGCGTATTTATCAGGAGGGATAAGTTAAACCGCGGTGGCACTGTTTACCAAACACAGCTCCGGCCGGCAGAGCAGACGGCAGCGTTTGCTTAGTGTAAACATTACGGCGTACCAGCAAGAGCGTTATAAAGTGGAGGCAGCGGACATAGCTCTGCATCTGTGGAACACTCTCACTGTACCGTGATATCGCCGAAGCCACACACCAGAGCAGGAATGTCTCAGCTAAGACTCCAACGTTAAAGGAGTCCTCCTCTCTGGACAATCCCTTTAAGTTAAAAAGGTCCCCTACCCATAAGGGGATCACTGGGAATAATGCTATTAGAACATCTATTAAGGAAGCTGGCAACAAGTGTTTGATATCCCTGCAGCGCCCCCACAGGGGAAACAAAGAATTTCACAATTCCCTTGAAATCAATGAGCTGACCAAGTCATGCCTGGACATGTCGGGTCCTCCAGGATGAGAGACACTCTTTGTAGTTTTCATTTTAAAATGGACCTTTTCACCTCCACCAACTCCGACTCTTTTTTTAACCTTTAACATGCTCCACCCCCACCGATTCCTAAGCAGGTGGAATTTTTTCTGTAGCCCCTACCATTCCCAAGTAATCAATGCAGTTGATTTATGATAACTAGGCTCTCTAATGTCAAGTGGATGGAAGTGGGTGATGTCAGGCCTTACCACCCATTGGAATTAGAGAGTTTAGTTAACATAATGTAACTGCACTGATTATCTGACAATGGTAGGGGCTAGAGAAAAAATTCCAAGTGTGCCAGAATTAGAGAAGTGATGCCTATTAAAGGCCATGCTTGTTGGAGGTGCTGAAAGGTCATCTGAGAGAGATGGATGATAACCAGTATGACTTGTCTTAGAGAGAGTCCGCCCACGGTGGTAGTTATATTCTTTGCTATTGTATGAAAAGAACTAGAGCATACATGCCGATAGTCCTGAGCAGGGAGAGTTCAACAAGCTGATCCTCAAGGGGGAGGAGTTTGGATAAATTTGGGGCATGCTCAGGCTGGAGCTTAAATGTCCACATTTTGGAGAGCTAAATGAGGTAAATATGCCAGAAGCTTCCTATTTAGTACGAGTCTAGGTCATGGTTAATTGGGCCCATCTAGTGGTGGGGCTCAGTTAAATTTTACATGTCCCATAGCTATGCCTTCAACAAGGGCAAATTTGATACCGTAGCCCGGCACAAGAGCGTAGGTTATAGTGGCGTGGCACACCACATTGGCACACCCAATGAAAAATGCCCTGGTATATTCCCAGCTATACCATTGAGCCATTGAGAAGAACCTCTCAAAGGGTGGCAAAGTGTCTCAAGTATGACATATGGATGGGTTGAGGACACTGATAAATGTGTTATGGCCATTGGCATGTGGAAGCAGTCAGGGCAGGCGGAGTATGTTCACAACAGCAAAACAGACTGGTCAAGATTTACCAAGTACAGTCCATATGAAAGACAGACACAGGGCCAGAACGGGCAGAAAACGGGTAAGAAGACAAGCCTGGTCAAAACCAAAGAATTTTCCCATACTGGTACCCAACGGACCTTATTATTTCGGGAAAGGAAGTTGGAGAAGAATTAGTATGACACCTGTACAAGTAGGAAGTGGAGAAAGAAAAAGTGCTGAGGACTGGTAAATTGTCCCCATAGTCTTGATGTAAGGATAAGCCATAGTAACTGATAGGTGGGACCAAGGCATTGGGCAGAGAATGTGGTCAAAGCAGGTGGAGTGTGTTCACAACAGTGAGAGTGGTCGAGGTCAGGACAGGTGGAGTTCGGTCAACATGGGAGTCAAGCACAAGGTAAGAATGCACAGAAAACAGATAAGAAGCCAAGGAATAAGGATTAGGACAGGTCGGCCTTAAAGGACCTTATTTAGACACAGGAAGATTGAGTAAGGGACGATATAAAGCCTGGGCAAGATGGCGCTGGGTAAAGGAAAGCCGCTGGCTCTGTATAGGGTCAATGTGCATGAACATAGGAGGCAACAAGCAAGGAGACCAGATGCGGGGAAAGGTTGAGGGATCACAAATGGAAGTCCCAACACCAAGGGCCAAGGAGGTGGATGAAACACCTAGAAGTATGGACGGAAGCATGACAATGGAATCATTACCTAAGCTATTTTCTTATATATTCAGAGGTCTTATGGCCAAAACATTTTTATCTTCTTGATTGCAGCAGAGCGCACAGCGCCCCCCACTGTATCTCCGAATATGAGTAATGGATTAACAGGATATTATAGCAGACAAGTCGTAATAACCTGACACTTCCCATTGCAATAAACGCTGTTCACCCGACTACATAGGATAGGACGCGGCGCAGTACGGCGGTAATGAATTTCCTAGGTGTTCCCAGAAATTAATGAATAAATCAGCGGATGTAATTTAAAGCTGATGGGGCCCGCTTTGGCCCCTGACCCACATCTCCTTCCTGTGGAGAGTCTTAGTTATAGGTTTAATGATTCCTACAAATCTGACGCTACTTTTATCACGGCTTATTAAAGCGTTTCCAGGGCATCTGGGTCTGGTACTTGGCAGGTTTGGGGTCACCAGTGCTGCCCCCTGTGGCCTGTTACATAATCACATTTGTAGATATTTATATAACAGTAGTTTCAGCATTGGATACTTGTCTGTGGACCGGAACTGGTCTCGCAAACCAAAAAGTAGGTTTATTACACTGGTTCCAGCGCTGGATACTTGTTTGCGATTTCAGTAGGGTTCGGGTTCGAGTTTGGGTCAAGTACACGAACCAAATTTTTGGGTAAAGTTCAGCCGAACTCGACGAACCTGAACTTTGATGGATTCACTCAACTCTACTTGTAATGGCTGATATATTAGAGTGTCCTCAGTATTGTATACTTGTAATGGCTGATATATTAGGATAGAGGAGAGGGGAAGTAAAAAGGAGAGGAGATTTAAAAAGAAGAAAAAAAGAGAGCGAATGGGAAAAGAAAAGAGAGAATAAAGATAAGGAGAAGACAGGAGAAGTGGAAGAGAGAAGGGGAAGGAAGGAATAGGAGGAAGAGGGGGGAAGAGAATAAAGGATGGGGAGAGAAGAGGAGAGAAGAGAAGAGGAGAGAAGAGAAGAGGAGAGGAGAGAAGAGGAGAGGAGAGAAGAGGAGAGGTGAGAAGAGGAGAGGAGAGGAGAAAAGAGAAGAGAAGAAAAGAGGAGAGGAGAGGAGAGGAGAGAAGAGGAGAGGAGCGGAGAGGAGAGAGAAGAAGAGGAGAGGAGAGAAGAGAAGAGGAGAGGGGAGAAGAGGAGAGGAGAGAAGAGGAAATAAGAGAAGAGGAGAGGGGAGAAGAAGAGAGGAGAGAAGAGGAGAGAAGAGAAGAGGAGAGGGGAGAAGAGGAGAGGAGAGAAGAGGAGAGAAGAGAAGAGGAGAGGAGAGAGAAGAAAGGAGAGATCAGGGGAAATGTCAAAGACAAGGAGAGGAGGGCAGAGGACAGGCAAGGAGAAGAGAGGAGATGGGAGAGGTGAAAGGAAGAATTAAATGATGGAAAGAAGGAAGGAAGGAAGGAAGGAAGGAAGGAAGGAAGGAAGGAAGGAAGGAAGGAAGGAAGGAGAGGAAAAAGGAGAGGATGACCTGATACTGATCTTGTGATATTGGTAATTTATCTGGCGCTCCCCCCATAGATGTACTTTAGAGCGAGCCTGTAGCCGCTGCTCCCCTCAGACAGTCAGTTCTGGGCAGCGGGCAGTAATCCGCGCTGTCTAATTGAATTGCTGCATAAATCAATTGCTGGATGAATAATGCAGGTTGAATCATATTACCATTTATTCATTTAGCAAGTACATGTCAGGCTGAGCCATAAAGACAGGACACATACAGGATGACAGCGGCAAACACTAAGCGCTACCTCCAGGCCAGGAGTGAGTGCTGCTCTGAGGCCAAGTCCCAGCACGTGCCGGCTAATTACAGACACTGCGGTATATATACTGTATGTATCTGGCCATGCTGTATTGATGCACACGCAGGTTCTCCGGCGCTATACCCTACATTACACCATTACGCTAAGGCAATGAATTCCACAAATCCAATAAAACCTGATGGCAATATCTGTCTTTCCTACATAGACGGCCATCACGGACATGTAGAAGAGTCTGGGAAGTGTCCAACTCAATGGACCACAACATATCACGCAGGGCAGGGGCTATCGGAGTAACGGACACGTAACGGAATAGGACAATTGTTTATAAAATACATTGACAAGGCTCTGAGCAAAATTTCCAATTCAAAAAGTTGAACTTTGGTCAACAACCAGCAGGACATGGAAGAAAGGTCAAGATGGACCCTCCACTATGGTGTCAAGATTTGGCAACCCCTTCTGGTTGTGATGTTTTTTTATTTCCTCTAAACTTTCAATAACCCTTAGGTCAGCTGCCCACCCTAATAGTTGAAAGCAGTGAAGTCCCTCCCGCCATGTTTGGTATTTCTGGGCCTCCACTGACTCTTACCTTTGCGAATATTACTCAGTCCAGGTGTTATCATTCTTCTACGTTTCTTCTTCCCTTCTCACATCACACTCTTTCACTGAAACATTAAGAAGCTGCAGCTGCATCCCCCTCCTGTCTCTCCTCTTTTCCTACTATGTATAGTTAGATGAAGGAAGTTGTCAGGAAGGTATCTCAGTAGCAGCAATGGTGCGGACCCAACCAGTCAGAGCCAGGGACACAATATCTGGTGCAAATGGGTTTATTTAGCAAAACAGCAAATTAAATAAACCTTTACTTCAGGCACAGAATAAGCTAAATATAATACAGCCTTAACTTCAGGCAAAAAAAAATGTCAAACAAAACCCTGCTCGTCCGAGCACTAACTAAACAGTAAAACACTAACTATACGTGTGGCTTACTACCAACCACACGAACAAACACAGTATCACAGTACAGTCTCACCAGACTCTCAGGATCTCAGGACAGCCCCGGGCGCCTCCTCTCATTCTCAGGACCTGCCCTGAAGTGTAGACTTTGCAGCCTTTTAGAGAGGACAAGGTGTTGGGAATGGGTATGACCTCAACTAACAGGTGACATGAGGCAGCTAAAAAATTTGGCCATGATGGTCTGACATTGTTTTTGGGTGTACTATGTCACCACCATGTAGAGAAGGAGAGCGAGCAGAAGACAGAACATGGCTGTGGTCTGGAACTATCCACTGGGATTTGCTACAGTAAGAGATGTAACAAAGCCATGATCTATTTCTGTATCATCATGTTGACTTGGGTACGATCCTGTTGCTGGTACAAGGTTTCCTCGTGAATATCATCTACCGTAGATAGACTATGAACCTTTGTGATACTATGAAGGTTCTTACGGCTTTGTATAACCGTATTGAATGGGGATTGCTCATTCCCCGACCTTGGCGCACTCTCTATGAAAGAGATTCCGGCGGAGGTCACCGACAATATGTTCTATGAATCCGGGAGGCTTTCTATGGTTCAGGAATGTATCTGGTGTCTACAACCTATTCTCTCCGGTAGCGAGTGACCTCACACTATGGCTGAAGTCCGTCTGTGATGTCACCGCCCCCTTCTATATGTAGCCTGCACTTACTTGTATTGTACTAATGACTAGTAACTGAATGCCGCCTTCGGGCTAATCCTGGTTGCTAAGCAGGATACATTGTGCCACAAGCCTACAAACAAAAAAGTGAAAGTTCAGGCAACACATAATCCCGCCATCGCTTTGTTCTTTTTCCTGGGCTTTTATGTCCATGGCATTCTGGCATTCTTCCAATTCATTCCCACATACCGACAATACTTATCCTGGACTTAAAGGGGATTTGTCACCTCTCCTCAAGGGTCCGTTTTATTACAGTCTTGTATTCTTCAAGAAGAGACAATTCTGGAACATCTTTCCCCATCGCTCTACCTTGTGCCGTTCCTCTGTTATTCCTCTTAGAAATTTAGGAATCTGTTGATAGTCTCCGTGTAAAAGGGGTGTGTCCCTGCACAGTCTGACACTGGCAGCTCTGATTGGCCCGTGGCTAAGGACACGCCTCCAAGTAGTAACATCTTGTTGTCAAGTTCTTCATACACTTCTAGTGGTCGTAACAGAGGAACACTCCAACATACTGGTAGTCTTAAAGGGGTGGTGCAGGGTTAGAAAACATGGCTGCCAGTGACACAGCTCTGTCTTATTAAAAAGAAAGAGATGCTCTGTGCAAGGAAAGGGAGGAGATAAGTTGTGACATCATCTATTGTCAGTAGTGATGTAATGATGGCTCAATGTTGCTTTCTATAGAAGCATTATCTTATATTGTAATCCTTAAGGTTACTGCTGCAAAGAAAACCCTACAGAAATGGCAAGTGCCAGCCTATTATTAGGATTAGGGGTCAGAGTGAAAATTCCAGGAGCCTCTCCACAATAGGCAATTATGAATACAAAGTCCTGGCAGATTACATTATAGGAGACACCATATGGCGCTGCCTACAGGTCTGTACTATGGCGGTGTCGTGTGTACGGACCCTCGTATGTTACTTTCAGCCTCCTTGATCTGTAATGTCGGGCACAGTCTATTGTTTTATTGCTTTGTTTGTAGTGACATCTTATGAGATTCTGGCTTTCTTCTTACTCTTCCTAGGTCAGTCCCAAGGCGATACATGACTGACTTGCCAGAGAAGACGGACATTTCTGCTTGTCTCCTGGCCTGGTTCAGTGGGTTCCTCTGGGAACCGAGACAACATATAAAACATGGTGTGTAAAGACGGAGGGCTGAGGAGTGAGTATGGGAGGGCTCCGCTCACTGCTGGTATCCACAAATACAGAGCCATGGAACGCTTGTTATTGGAACGCCTCATTTATTTTTATGGCCCTGGAAATATATTGTATGTATTGGATATTCAGCTATATAAAGGGGGCACAGCAGCTACATATTGGGGAGGGTCAGAGGGGGACACAGAGGAGACACTGGGAAGTATAGAGGTCAGGGGGTATCCAGTGAAGTGGCGGGAAGATTGGAGGAGAACAATGTGAGGTGAGTATTATTGTTACTTTTAGTGTGGGGGCAACTATGAGGGGGCATTATACTGTGGTTTAGAAAATGAGGGGGCATTATACCGTGCATGAGACAATGAGGGAGAATTATACCATGCTTGAGACAATGAGGGGGCATTATACCGTGCTTGAGACAATGAGGGGGAATTATACCGTGCATGAGACAATGAGGGGGCATTATACCGTGCATGAGACAATGAGGGGGCATTATACCGTGCTTGAGACAATGAGGGGGCATTATACTGTGCTTGAGACAATGAGGGGGCATTATACTGTGCTTGAGACGATCAGGGGGCATTATACTGTGCTTGAGACAATGAGGGGGCATTATACTGTGCTTGAGACGATGAGGGGGCATTATACTGTGCATGAGACAATGAGGGGGCATTATACTGTGCATGAGACAATGAGGGGGCATTATACCGTGCATGAGACAATGAGGGGGCATTATATCGTGCATGAGACAATGAGGGGGCATTATACTGTGCATGAGACAATGAGGGGGCATTATACCGTACATGAGACAATGAGGGGGTATTATACCGTACATGAGACAATGAGGGGGCATTATACCGTGCATGAGACAATGAGGGGGCATTGTACTGTGCTTGAGACAATGAGGGGGCATTATACTGTGCTTGAGACAATGAGGGGGCATTATACCGTACATGAGACAATGAGGGGGCATTATACCGTGCATGAGACAATGAGGGGGCATTATACTGTGCATGAGACAATGAGGGGGCATTATGCCGTACATGAGACAATGAGGGGGTATTATACCGTATATGAGACAATGAGGGGGCATTATACCGTGCATGAGACAATGAGGGGGCATTATACTGTGCTTGAGACAATGAGGGGGCATTATACTGTGCTTGAGACAATGAGGGGGCATTATACTGTGCTTGAGACAATGAGGGGGCATTATACTGTGCTTGAGACAATGATAGGGCATTATACCATGCATGAGACAATGAGGGGGCATTATACTGTGCTTGAAACAATGAGGGGGCATTATACTGTGCTTGCGACAATGAGGGGGCATTATACTGTGCATGAGACAATGAGGGGGCATTATGCCGTACATGAGACAATGAGGGGGCATTATACCGTACATGAGACAATGAGGGGGCATTATACCGTGCATGAGACAATGAGGGGGCATTATACTGTGCTTGAGACAATGAGGGGGCATTATACTGTGCTTGAGACAATGAGGGGGCATTATACTGTGCATGAGACAATGAGGGGCATTATACCATGCATGAGACAATGAGGGGGCATTATACTGTGCTTGAGACAATGAGGGGGCATTATACTGTGCTTGAGACAATGAGGGGGCATTATACTGTGCATAAGACAATGAGGGGGCATTATACTGTGCATGAGACAACGAGGGACATTATACCATGCATGAGACAATGAGGGGGCATTATACTGTGCTTGAGACAATGAGGGGGCATTATACTGTGCTTGAGAATTTGAGGGGGCATTATACTGTACTTGAGACAATGAGGGGGCATTATACCATGCATGAGACAATGAGGGGGCATTATACTGTGCTTGAGACAATGAGGGGGCATTATACTGTGCTTGCGACAATGAGGGGGCATTATACTGTGCTTGAGACAATGAGGGGGCATTATACTGTGCTTGAGACAATGAGGGGCATTATACTGTGCATGAGACAATGAGGGGGCATTATACTGTGCATGAGACAATGAGGGGCATTATACCATGCATGAGACAATGAGGGGGCATTATACTGTGCTTGAGACAATGAGGGGGCATTTTACTGTGCTTGAGACAATGAGGGGGCATTATACTGTGCATGAGACAATGAGGGGGCATTATACTGTGCATGAGACAACGAGGGGCATTATACCATGCATGAGACAATGAGGGGGCATTATACTGTGCTTGAGACAATGAGGGGGCATTATACTGTGCTTGAGACAATGAGGGGGCATTATACTGTACTTGAGACAATGAGGGGGCATTATACTGTGCTTGAGACAATGAGGGGGCATTATACTGTGCTTGAGACAATGAGGGGGCATTATACTGTGCTTGAGACAATGATAGGGCATTATACCATGCATGAGACAATGAGGGGGCATTATACTGTGCTTGAGACAATGAGGGGGCATTATACTGTGCTTGAGACAATGAGGGGGCATTATACTGTGCATGAGACAATGAGGGGCATTATACCGTGCATGAGACAATGAGGGGGCATTATACCGCGCTTGAGACAATGAGGGGGCATTATACTGTGCTTGAGACAATGAGGGGGCATTATACTGTGCATGAGACAATGAGGGGGCATTATACTGTGCTTGAGACAATGAGGGGGCATTATACTGTGCTTGAGACAATGAGGGGGCAATATACAGAGCTTGAGACAATGAAGGGGCATTATACTGTGCTTGAGACAATGAGGGGGCAATATACAGTGCTCGAGACAATGAGGGGGCAATATACAGTGCTTGAGACAATGAGGGGGCAATATACAGTGCTTGAGACAATGAAGGGGCATTATACTGTGCTTGAGACAATGAGGGGGCATTATACCGTGCTTGAGACAATGAGGGAGCATTATATTGTGCTTGAGACAATGAGGGGGCAATATACAGTGCTTGAGACAATGAGGGGGCAATATACAGTGCTTGAGACAATGAGGGGCATTATACCGTGCATGAGACAATGAGGGGGCATTATACCGCGCTTGAGACAATGAGGGGGCATTATACTGTGCTTGAGACAATGAGGGGGCATTATACTGTGCATGAGACAATGAGGGGGCATTATACTGTGCTTGAAACAATGAGGGGGCATTATACTGTGCTTGAGACAATGAGGGGGCAATATACAGAGCTTGAGACAATGAAGGGGCATTATACTGTGCTTGAGACAATGAGGGGGCAATATACAGTGCTCGAGACAATGAGGGGGCAATATACAGTGCTTGAGACAATGAGGGGGCAATATACAGTGCTTGAGACAATGAGGGAGCATTATACTGTGCTTGAGACAATGAGGGGGCATTATACTGTGCTTGAGACAATGAGGGGGCAATATACAGTGCTCGAGACAATGAGGGGGCAATATACAGTGCTTGAAACAATGAGGGAGCATTATACTGTGCTTGAGACAATGAAGGGGCATTATACTGTGCTTGAGACAATGAGGGGACATTATACCGTGCTTGAGACAATGAGGGAGCATTATATTGTGCTTGAGACAATGAGGGGGCAATATACAGTGCTTGAGACAATGAGGGGGCAATATACAGTGCTTGAGACAATGAGGGGGCATTATACTGTGCTTGAGACAATGAGGGGGCATTATACTGTGTGGAGCCGCAAGGGGAAAATACATACTGTGAAAGGGGCAGCACAAGAATTTTACAATGTTCAGGGGCCACCAGAGGGGGCATTGTATTGTATGGGAACCACAAGGGGGGGCATCATACTGTATGGCTGGGTTACAATGTTATACTGTGTGAGACCACAAGGAGGCATGATAATTTGTGGCGGCCACGAAGGTGGAGACCACTATAAAGGCATAATGCTGTGTGGGAACACAATGGGTAGGACCAGTGGCTTCTTCACCCCTCAGCCATGCACCGCCCCCCAGTTATGCCCCGCCCCCTGCTACAGGTAATACGCAACATGTCATTTTTTCAATATTTAAAAATCAAGTATTAATAAAACCGTGTATCACCATCGGGCAGGATGTCTCCGACCCTCCACGTAACGAGGGTAAGGTAAGACGATTAGACATGAATATATAGGGACACATGTGATCCCGATGACTGATATAATGTCAGACTCCAGCTTCATTCCCTTCATTACCCCCCCTCATGTGTCACCCTCTGCTTAAGGACGCTCCAGCTGCGCTCCTCACACACCAGGAAGAAAAAAATCCCAAAATCAGCATTAATAAATCAACAACTGTCACAGCGAGTCTCCGAGCAGACACAAGGCATGAAGCCATTAGATGGGATACGTGTAATGGAAGGAAGGACAAGGCGCCCCCCCCGCACATGGCCATTAAACCTCTACATGCCAGGGAATCCTCTGATGCACGGGCATATGCAAGAAATTCTGATGGATGGGGGAGCTCAGAGGGAAACAATAGTGAGAGAGGGGGCATAATGTGGGGAGAGCCATATCACAGGGGGAGATCCCACTCACATAGTGTAAAGCACCATCAATGCCCAACACACAGTATAAGGAGCCCAGATCCCACATAGTAATGTCCCCAAGTTCCACACACTATAAATGTCCCCATATCGCACACAGAATAATGACACCATATCCCACACTGTATATTGTTCCCATATCCCACACTGTATATTGTCCCCATCTCCCACACTGTATATTGTTCCCATATCCCACACTTTATATTGTTCCAATATCCCACACAGTATAATGTCCCCATATCCCACACTATATATTTTCCCCATATCCCACACAGTGTAATGTCCCCATCTCCCACACTCTATATGGTTCCCATATCACTCACAATATGATGTCTCAAGGCCCACAATGTATATTGTCCCCATATCGCACACTGTATATTGTCCCTATATCGCACATAGTATAATGTCCCCATATCCCACACTGTATATTGACCCCATATTGCACAAAGTATAATGTCCACATATCCTACACTGTATATTGTCCCCATATCGCACACTGTATATTGTCCCTATATCGCAAACAGTATATTGTCCCCATATCCCACACTGTATATTGTCCCTATATCCCACACTGTATATTGTCCCCATATCCCACACTGTATATTGCTCCCATATCCCACACTGTATAATGTTCCCATATCGCACACAGTATAATGTCTCCAGGCCTCACATTGCATTAATGTATGATTCTTAGTACTTACCTCTCCTTGGACTGCCTGGGCCCCTATGACTTAATCTTGTCCTACCTGAAAGGAATAATAGAAATGATCACATGATTCTTCTTGGCCTATCAGCTGCCTATTGTGCCAACATTATTTGCCTTCAAATATTCCCAAATCAGACATTTGCTACAATGTCATTACAGAAGAAATCTATCAGGCTGACTGTCCACTTCACAAAGGATTGTCTGGCCCAGATACAATGTAACAAAATACTACAAATGAAAATATTCCTATTGCCTGACAGTAACAGCACATCATAAAACTGGTGAAAGATTGTGATAGAAAATGTATCAGAAGGTTCCAGACTCTTATTATAGGACTCAATAAAGATGTTCTCTCCTGTCCACGAGGGTAGAAGTGAGAGATCGACATGACAGGGCAAATACAGGGACAGATGTAGGAATAGAACAAACGCCTCATCCTTCATACAAAGCAGAGATAAAGGACTTAATTTTATCTAGAAGTATCAGAAGATCATCTAATGTATATACTGCGAGATACTAAGTGTCTTATACTGAGCAATAACCAGTGCTGTGCCATAGTGTTACATGACTGAAGAGACAAAACCGAAGATCTGACACTAACCCGAAGAATCAGAAACAAAATACAGAAACTGCTATAAATACAGAAACATAAATCAGTCTACAGAGACTTCAGAAACCGACAGTCTCATAGAACTCTAGGAAATCAGCAGGAATCACTCACATCCTGTTTATCTGCATGAGACGGTAGGTGTGTGAATGTAAACCCGAAACATTGTAACTGCATAAAGAATAATAACTATACACATAATACAAGAATATAACTATTATAATACTGCCCCCTATGTACAAGAATATAACTACTATAATACTGCCCCTATGTACAAGAATATAACTACTATAATACTGCCCCCTATGTACAAGAATATAACTACTATAATACTGCTCCTATGTACAAGAATATAACTACTATAATACTACTCCTATGTACAAGAATATAACTACTATAATACTACTCCCATGTACAAGAATATAAATACTATAATACTACTCCTATGTACAAGAATATAACTACTATAATACTGCTCCTATGTACAAGAATATAACTACTATAATACTGCTGTTATGTACAAGAATATAACTACTATAATACTGCCCCTATGTACAAGAATATAACTACTATAATACTGCTCCTATGTACAAGAATATAACTACTATAATACTGCTCCTATGTACAAGAATATAACTACTATAATACTACCTCCTATGTACAAGAATATAACTACTATAATACTGCCCCCTATGTACAAGAATATAACTACTATAATACTACTCCTATGTACAAGAATATAACTACTATAATACTGCCCCTATGTACAAGAATATAACTACTATAATACTGCTCCTATGTACAAGAATATAACTACTATAATACTGCTCCTACGTACAAAAATATAACTACTATAATACTGCCCCTATGTACAAGAATATAACTACTATAATACTGCTCCTATGTACAAGAATATAACTACTATAATACTACTCCTATGTACAAGAATATAACTAGTATAATACTGCTCCTATGTACAAGAATATAACTACTATAATACTGCTCCTATGTACAAGAATATAACTACTATAATACTGCCCCCTATGTACAAGAATATAACTACTATAATACTACTCCTATGTACAAGAATATAACTACTATAATACTACTCCTATGTACAAGAATATAACTACTATAATACTGCCCCTATGTACAAGAATATAACTACTATAATACTACTCCTATGTACAAGAATATAACTACTATAATACTACCTCCTATGTACAAGAATATAACTACTCTAATACTACCTCCTATGTACAAGAATATAACTACTATAATACTGCCCCTATGTACAAGAATATAACTACTATAATACTGCCCCTATGTACAAGAATATAACTACTATAATACTGCTCCTATGTACAAGAATATAACTACTATAATACTGCTGTTATGTACAAGAATATAACTACTATAATACTGCCCCTATGTACAAGAATATAACTACTATAATACTGCTCCTATGTACAAGAATATAACTACTATAATACTGCTCCTATGTACAAGAATATAACTACTATAATACTACCTCCTATGTACAAGAATATAACTACTATAATACTGCCCCTATGTACAAGAATATAACTACTATAATACTGCTCCTATGTACAAGAATATAACTACTATAATACTGCTCCTACGTACAAAAATATAACTACTATAATACTGCCCCTATGTACAAGAATATAACTACTATAATACTGCTCCTATGTACAAGAATATAACTACTATAATACTACTCCTATGTACAAGAATATAACTACTATAATACTGCTCCTATGTACAAGAATATAACTACTATAATACTGCTCCTATGTACAAGAATATAACTACTATAATACTACCTCCTATGTACAAGAATATAACTACTATAATACTGCCCCTATGTACAAGAATATAACTACTATAATACTGCCCCTATGTACAAGAATATAACTACTATAATACTACTCCTATGTACAAAAATATAACTACTATAATACTACCTCCTATGTACAAGAATATAACTACTCTAATACTACCTCCTATGTACAAGAATATAACTACTATAATACTGCTCCTATGTACAAGAATATAACTACTATAATACTGCTCCTATGTACAAGAATATAACTACTATAATACTGCTCCTATGTACAAGAATATAACTACTATAATACTGCCCCCTATGTACAAGAATATAACTACTATAATACTACTCCTATGTACAAGAATATAACTACTATAATACTACTCCTATGTACAAGAATATAACTACTATAATACTGCCCCTATGTACAAGAATATAACTACTATAATACTACTCCTATGTACAAGAATATAACTACTATAATACTACCTCCTATGTACAAGAATATAACTACTATAATACTACTCCTATGTACAAGAATATAACTACTATAATACTGCCCCTATGTACAAGAATATAACTACTATAATACTACTCCTATGTACAAGAATATAACTACTATAATACTACTCCTATGTACAAGAATATAACTACTCTAATACTACCTCCTATGTACAAGAATATAACTACTATAATACTGCCCCTATGTACAAGAATATAACTACTATAATACTGCCCCTATGTACAAGAATATAACTACTATAATACTGCTCCTATGTACAAGAATATAACTACTATAATACTGCTGTTATGTACAAGAATATAACTACTATAAAACTGCCCCTATGTACAAGAATATAACTACTATAATACTGCTCCTATGTACAAGAATATAACTACTATAATACTGCTCCTATGTACAAGAATATAACTACTATAATACTACCTCCTATGTACAAGAATATAACTACTATAATACTGCCCCTATGTACAAGAATATAACTACTATAATACTGCTCCTATGTACAAGAATATAACTACTATAATACTACCTCCTAGCTGTGAGGACGTGTTTTTGTAGCTCTCCTGAGGCTCCTGATGTCTGGAGATAGCCCAGGGCGGGGCCACCCTGGGTGGGGAAGTTCCCCTGCCAAGGCCCAGGCTCCAAGGCCTTCTCTGGGAAGCAATTCCCAGACAACTAAAAAAATGGATGGAAATCCTAAAGTCCCCAGTAATGGGAATCGTGTCCAGTGTGTCAGCAGTCCTAGTGCAGCAAGCCAAGATGGGAAGAAAGTTGTAAAGGAAGAAGTAACGGAAGCAAGCAGTAGTACGGTGCAACAACCAAGCAAAATGGTTGAATGTAAGGAGCAAACTTTGCAGCCTGTGCAGACTCCATTGCAGGTTGCAGGTGTCCAGTCCACCCCACCCTCCTGCAGACAGAGGAGAACATCCCTGGAGAAGCAGACCATGCAGGAGAACATGCAGCAGTCTGTATTGGTACGGTCTGAGCGGACAAGATCTGGAAGCGGTAACTACAAAAATGTAGTGAAGGCAGTGGAGGAGATCAAAGGGAGACCAGCGGGGAAGCTTCAAGGTACCAGCAGTACAGTCACTGGAAATAAACTGGGACATAGTCCCCAGTCTGGACATTGTGGGCCCATGGCAGTGACAACAGCCGTAGCATGTCAGAAATCACAGGCTACACCAACCAGAAGCCATACTGGGGGTAACCAACCTGCAAAGCTTTCCAACAATGCACAAACTGTCACAGCTACTGAGCGAGCACCAGAACTGCGCCTGGCAGATGAGATACCAGCACTGGTCAAGCGACTGGAGACATTGAAGGCCAGTAAAATATATCTGCAGAGACAGATTGAATGTGCCTATAATCTAAAAAAGTCTGCATGCCCTGAGAAACTGGTGTTACTGGACAGGAAGCTGAGCGCACTGGCGAAAGAGCTCGCCGAGAACGTACGGGAGACCGAGACTGTACTGGAGCAAATGGGACCGGTGGGAGAATCATACAGAAACCAGCAGCGGTTCCAGGAATACCAGAAGTCACCATCACCTTGTGCCAAAGCTGGGTCTGAACCCTTGCAAGGTGGCAGCCAGCAGTCCCATGTAAAACCAGTTCTGCAGCCAGCAAGTTTCCCTTTTAAGGAAGGGAATTTGTACGGGAAAGCGACCAGTGTTCAGCAACAGCAAAAACCTGCAGCAGTTCTCAGCAAGGCACCACAAGTCCCAGCAACCAGCACTTTGCAACCAGGTCATGGACCCCTGCCTAATGGTAATGAAGTAGCAGCTGTGCAGACACCACAAGTCCCAGGAGACAAGTCATTGCAGCAGGACTATGGACTCTTACCTGAAGGTACTGGGGGAGTAACATATTTGGGGTTACAGGTTGTGGACTCTGTTGTGCAGGACTCTGCTGCCGCTGACTGTAGTGGTAATATGGACTCTGCTATGCAGGACTCTGCTGCCGCTGACTATAATACTAATATGGACTCTGCTGTGCAGGACTCTGCTGCCGCTGATTGTCTGACTAATGTGCCTGATATTATGGATATTCCTGTATGTGATAACGGCCCAGCAGGGGAAGGTGTTTCTGGGGGGGTTCCTTCACGATCTATGGCGTCAGACCCCTCTGCAGTCCAGTCTCTGGAGTCTGGTGATATTGCAGACATAGAGGTTGATGGTGGGGCGGACACAGGACAGTCCAGTGTGCAGGACTTTCCCCCTCTAGATACTCGCGCAGTAGCAGAACCGCATGGTACAGGTGCTCAGCAGCCCACACAGCGCCCACAAACACGCCAAGATGGCGGATCCGGCCGTACCTCCTCAGGGAATGCCTGGAGCCGCGGTGCTCCATCTTTTGCATCAAACTCCAATTATACAGGCCAGGCTTTCAGGAGGAGGAATGTAGTCAGGTTTAGGCACGGAGGTGCCAAGGAGGATCTGCCGGATAGGAGGTTTGTGGTCCGAGAGCTCCTATGTACCCAGATGGGCTTTGTGCCGACTGATATCCTGGCCGTCATAAACCTTCCTGACCGCCAGGGGTACGATGTTAGTTTTAAGCTGATGTCTGATCTGGACCGGTTCTGGGCCAATCTCACCAGGTTGAGAGATACGGAAGGTTGGGATAAGTTCAGTTTCATCCCCATCTCTAGGCCAGATACAGCCTCTGTCACAATTGTATTTTGGAATGAAGCCGTTCCCCCTCAGGACATAGTCATCTGGCTCAGGAGGCATTGTGACCTCATGTCTGATCTTAGTAAGAACAGGGATGAAGACGGGGTCTGGACCGGTGGGTGGAGGGTCCTGGTGAAGTTACGTCAGCAGAACAACATAACCCAACATCTGCCCAATTCGTTCTTTATAGGCCGAGAAAAAGGGATCTGCTTCTATGCGGGTCAGCCTCGCCGGTGCTTCAAGTGTGGGAAGGCCGGCCATGTGGCCAGTGTATGCTCCATGGTAAAGTGTAGCCTCTGTAATGAAATGGGCCACGTGAGTGCCACATGCCAAAGCATTAGGTGTAACCTGTGCGGTAGGATCGGTCACCCCCACAGAGATTGTCCTGATGCCTGGCATAACATCTGTAAGGATAGCCCTGATGAGGACTTGCTGGCAGCGGCTGATGACATACAGGAGGAGGAGGAGGCGCTATTGTCAGGGTCAGTAGTCACGGAGGCGGAGCCTCAACCACATACAGGTGATACCACCCAAGACCAGGCCGAGTCAGGTCCCATTGAGACGACCATGGAGGTTGTCGAGCAGGTTGTACAACCCTCAGTGGTCGTCTCTTCTCCTGCCCGATCATCCAACAATAATAAAAGGAGGAAGAAGGATAAAGCCAGCCGTAAGCCTGAGGGTGAGTGGACCACAGTAGAAAAGCCTACAAAGATGAGAGTAAGTAGTGCAGGCGAGGTCACCGCAACGGGGAATAGATTTAGTGTCCTATCAGAGTCAGACGGAGAAGCAGAACTAGACAGAGAACTCTCACGAATGATGGCGGAGTATGAGGAGGAGCCAGAGGGCGATCCCCCCACTAAGAGGAGACCCCACCGAGATGAGGGGCAGTCCGAATCAGACATGGAAACAGCTGGTCACCAGGACACCTCTGACTCTGACCTATGACAATGGGGCCCATCTCTCTGTTTCTCATATTCCTAGTTGTTCTGATGGCAGGTTTCTATCTTAAAGTTATCTCTAGTAATGTGAATAGCATCCGAGCAAGGAGGACAAGACACGCAGTGTATGAACATCTGAGATATCTTGATGCCGATGTCTATTTCTTACAAGAAACCCGTTTAAATACTTTAGGACTAATACGAGAAGCAGAGAGAGAATGGAAATCTGGCCCGTCCTTCTGGTCTCTGGCTGTGGAACCTTATGCCGGGGTTTCTATACTGTTTAACACCCCTGATGTCACCATACACAGACTAACTGAGGTTCTGATGGGGAGGTGCCTGGTTTTAGAAGTTACCATCCGAGGCAGAAGGCTCCGACTCATTAATATCTATGGTCCACCGCAGTCGGTGATGGAAAGGGCACGTCTGTTTGATGAAGTCAAGCAGTACTTGTTTACATCTGTTCCGGTAGTCATGGCAGGGGACTTCAATGCCACCATGTCATCCAGTGACAGACCTACTGGTCGGCCTCTCACCAGGGACTGCAAGGTCTTAAGCAGAATTATTTCCCAGGCTGGTCTGTCTGATGTGTTTACTGAGGGTGGTAGGAAACCAAAATTCACTTACTCCTGCGCTGGTAGATGCAGTCGGATAGACTTAGCTCTGGTCAGTCCCGCTGAGCATGTTAGTGAGAAAAGTGAAAAGACAGTCCCTTATTCTGACCATCTGGCTTTGTATTTTTGCTTGGGCTCCACAAAACGCCCTGATATTGGGAGAGGCCTATGGAAGCTCAATTCCAGCCTCTTGGACGATGACTGTGTCCGGAGTTGTGTCCACTCTCTATTTCAGAACCAGCTTGAGAGAGTGGTGTTTTATGATAACATGGCAGACTGGTGGGAGGATGTCAAGGAGGAGATCAGATCCCTCTTAAGGAGACTGTCAGTTAAGAAGGGGAAGAGTAAGTATAGCCAGTATCTCAGGCTGCGGAAAGAATTAGAGTCACTCTATTCGGCGGGCGGGGATAACCAACAGAAGATTGACCGGCTGAAATCTGAGATCAGTCAGTATCAGTACCGCAGGTATACATCCCTGGTTCTTGAACGGGATTATGGGTCCTTAGGGGCTCCGGATCCTTTTGAGAATTGCAGGGAGCGGGTGGCAAATAAATCGGTCACAGGTCTCACTGACTCCCAGGGTGTTTTACAGGAGTCTCGGGAGGGTATCCTGGGGGTGGTGAGAACTTACTATGCTGACTTGTTTCAGAAGAAGGTTTTGGATAGAGAGAAGGTGGCTCAATTCTTGGAGGCAACTCCAGGTCCTGATACTAATGATTTGGACTTTTCTCCTTTGACAGCAGAGTTAACAGTGGAGGAGGTGAAAGAGGCCATAGATAAGTTACATCTGAAGAAGGCACCAGGTCCAGATGGGATTACAGCTGAGTTCTATAAGAAATTCCGAGACCTCTTGGCACCAATTCTCGTGGATGTATACAAAACTAGTCTAGAAAACCACCTGATGCCTCCATCCATGAGAGTGTCCTCCCTGATCCTGCTGTCTAAAGGTAAAGAGCCTAGTGACATCAAGAACTGGAGGCCGATTGCCCTCTTGAATGTCGATAGGAAGATTCTTGCAAAAATTCTGTTCTCTAGATTAGTTTGTTTGTCCCCGGCACTGTTGGCAGGCTCACAGTTTGGCACAGTTAAAGGGCGGAACATCTCTGGAGCAGTTATCTCGATAAGGGAGATGTTTGAGAGATGTAAAGCTCTGAGGTGTGGGAGATATGTTGTGAGTCTTGACCAGGCTAAGGCCTTTGACAGAGTAGACCATGAGTATCTATGGGCGACTTTGACAAAGTACGGTATTCCGGGACAATTTGTGGATTGGCTGAGAACTTTGTACCGTGAGGCGGAGAGCTTTCCTCTGATTAATGGTTGGCAGGGTGATACTTTCAGGGTTGAGGCAGGGGTGAGACAAGGTTGCCCACTGAGTCCATTACTGTATGTGTTTGCCATAGACCCGTTTCTTAGGTCACTGCAGGAGTGTGATTTTCAGGGGGCGCCGGTCCCCCACTGCTTGCCCCTGAGAGTTGTTGCCTACGCGGATGATGTGACTGTGGTGATATCTGAGCCTCGTGAGGTGGAGATGTTGTCTGCAGCCATCAGAAGTTACTCAGAGGCCTCCGGGTCTCTTGTCAACCTTGAGAAGAGTCAAGCTCTCTGGACGGGTCATACTGGTCCTACATTTGATCTGCCGCAGTTTGCCCAGGCCTCCTCCTATATTAAGATCCTTGGGGTGAAATTCGGGAGGGATGATAATTGCAGACTAAATTGGGAAGAAAAGTTGGAATCCGGAAATGCAAAGGTTCAGCGATGGAAGAACTGGAGGCTGACCTATAGAGAAAGGGTTAAAATGTTGAAGACTTACCTGGTCCCTGTCTTCTTGTACGTCTCTGTTGTCTTTCCTTTGCCAGAATCTTTCTCCGCTAGGCTCTTTAGCCTGTTCTTCCAACTTTTGTGGGGGAACAGGTTGAACCCAGTAAAAAGAGGGATAACCTACCTACAGAGGAGAGAGGGTGGGCTGGATATGTTAAATCCAAGGGTGTTTTTTGACTCCATGTTTCTAAAAGTAAATTTTGGTTGCCTGGACTCAGATAACAGCTCCCTGTGGGTAAATAGTATCAGGGACTGGATATTGCCTTTTGCAGAATCCTGGGTGCGAGGCGGCAGCCTTAAGAGGGGTCGATCGACTCGTGACTACCTCCCCCAGTATCTGGACTATGGCATAAGGTGCCTGAAAAAATGGGGTATTGAAAAGACCTATCTGGTGAGTAAGACCAGGAGAGATCTATACACCAGGGTATGTAAGACCTTCTATTGTCTCCAGCCGGCATTGAGGGACTGTACATCTATAACCCTGCAGGATAGTCTGAGGCTCCTCACTGGTCTGAGGCTCCCTGCAAAGTTCTTTGACATTGCCTGGCTATCTCTGCATGGGAAACTTTTTGTAAGAGGCAACCTAAAACATCTCAGTGTGACAGATCGGGCATGTCCATTAGGTTGTCAGCAGGAGGAGACCATGGCACATTTTATATCAGAGTGCAGGGGAGGGCGAAAGATCTGGCAGGAAATATCCCGGAGGCTGAAAATTCCCCGATTACAATCACTCAAATACCCCGAAATCATATATGGCATCCCAACTAATATAGGTGACATTAACCGGGAGACCCTGTATATTATTATTACTGTCATCAAATATTATCACTGGCATACGAGGACCCAGGTGTCCCTACACAGAGAGCCCTTCCGTCATATGACCGCTGTCACGTATATCATGTCTGAACTGAGGTGGATAAAGTCTCTGGAGGTCAGAAAAAAGTCTGATAATGTAAAATTGTGGAGAAATGTATATATCGATTGCTGAATATTCTGATAACACTGCAAATAAGTCTGTTCATTTATTTATGGATTTATTTTTTTTCCCCCTCTTTATCCTGCCAGCAATGGACTCTTAAGTTAAAGTGATTCTCATTTTTGTTATCTGACAGACATGTCTGATTTATGTTATATTATTATTATTAGTTATTAATTCTGCTGGAATGTAATGTATTTTTGTTTTGTTTTTACTAATAAAAATTACCTCCTATGTACAAGAATATAACTACTCTAATACTACCTCCTATGTACAAGAATATAACTACTATAATACTGCCCCTATGTACAAGAATATAACTACTATAATACTGCCCCTATGTACAAGAATATAACTACTATAATACTGCTCCTATGTACAAGAATATAACTACTATAATACTGCTGTTATGTACAAGAATATAACTACTATAATACTGCCCCTATGTACAAGAATATAACTACTATAATACTGCTCCTATGTACAAGAATATAACTACTATAATACTGCTCCTATGTACAAGAATATAACTACTATAATACTACCTCCTATGTACAAGAATATAACTACTATAATACTGCCCCTATGTACAAGAATATAACTACTATAATACTGCTCCTATGTACAAGAATATAACTACTATAATACTGCTCCTACGTACAAAAATATAACTACTATAATACTGCCCCTATGTACAAGAATATAACTACTATAATACTGCTCCTATGTACAAGAATATAACTACTATAATACTACTCCTATGTACAAGAATATAACTACTATAATACTGCTCCTATGTACAAGAATATAACTACTATAATACTGCTCCTATGTACAAGAATATAACTACTATAATACTACCTCCTATGTACAAGAATATAACTACTATAATACTGCCCCTATGTACAAGAATATAACTACTATAATACTGCCCCTATGTACAAGAATATAACTACTATAATACTACTCCTATGTACAAAAATATAACTACTATAATACTACCTCCTATGTACAAGAATATAACTACTCTAATACTACCTCCTATGTACAAGAATATAACTACTATAATACTGCTCCTATGTACAAGAATATAACTACTATAATACTGCTCCTATGTACAAGAATATAACTACTATAATACTGCTCCTATGTACAAGAATATAACTACTATAATACTGCCCCCTATGTACAAGAATATAACTACTATAATACTACTCCTATGTACAAGAATATAACTACTATAATACTACTCCTATGTACAAGAATATAACTACTATAATACTGCCCCTATGTACAAGAATATAACTACTATAATACTACTCCTATGTACAAGAATATAACTACTATAATACTACCTCCTATGTACAAGAATATAACTACTATAATACTACTCCTATGTACAAGAATATAACTACTATAATACTGCCCCTATGTACAAGAATATAACTACTATAATACTACTCCTATGTACAAGAATATAACTACTATAATACTACTCCTATGTACAAGAATATAACTACTCTAATACTACCTCCTATGTACAAGAATATAACTACTATAATACTGCCCCTATGTACAAGAATATAACTACTATAATACTGCCCCTATGTACAAGAATATAACTACTATAATACTGCTCCTATGTACAAGAATATAACTACTATAATACTGCTGTTATGTACAAGAATATAACTACTATAAAACTGCCCCTATGTACAAGAATATAACTACTATAATACTGCTCCTATGTACAAGAATATAACTACTATAATACTGCTCCTATGTACAAGAATATAACTACTATAATACTACCTCCTATGTACAAGAATATAACTACTATAATACTGCCCCTATGTACAAGAATATAACTACTATAATACTGCTCCTATGTACAAGAATATAACTACTATAATACTGCTCCTACGTACAAAAATATAACTACTATAATACTGCCCCTATGTACAAGAATATAACTACTATAATACTGCTCCTATGTACAAGAATATAACTACTATAATACTACTCCTATGTACAAGAATATAACTACTATAATACTGCTCCTATGTACAAGAATATAACTACTATAATACTGCTCCTATGTACAAGAATATAACTACTATAATACTACCTCCTATGTATAAGAATATAACTACTATAATACTGCCCCCTATGTACAAGAATATAACTACTATAATACTACTCCTATGTACAAGAATATAACTACTATAATACTGCCCCTATGTACAAGAATATAACTACTATAATACTACTCCTATGTACAAAAATATAACTACTATAATACTACCTCCTATGTACAAGACTATAACTACTCTAATACTACCTCCTATGTACAAGAATATAACTACTATAATACTGCCCCTATGTACAAGAATATAACTACTATAATACTGCCCCTATGTACAAGAATATAACTACTGTAATACTGCTCCTATGTACAAAAATATAACTACTATAATACTACCTCCTATGTACAAGAATATAACTACTATAATACTGCCCCCTATGTACAAGAATATAACTACTATAATACTACTCCTATGTACAAGAATATAACTACTATAATACTGCCCCTATGTACAAGAATATAACTACTATAATACTACTCCTATGTACAAGAATATAACTACTATAATACTGCCCCTATGTACAAGAATATAACTACTATAATACTGCTCCTATGTACAAGAATATAACTACTATAATACTGCTCCTATGTACAAAAATATAACTACTATAATACTGCCCCTATGTACAAGAATATAACTACTATAATACTGCTCCTATGTACAAGAATATATCTACTATAATACTACTCCTATGTACAAGAATATAACTACTATAATACTACTCCTATGTACAAGAATATAACTACTATAACACTGCCCCCTATGTACAAGAATATAACTACTATAATACTGCTCCTATATACAAGAATATAACTACTATAATACTTCTCCTATGTACAAGAATATAACTACTATAATACTACTCTTATGTACAAGAATATAACTACTATAATACTACTCCTATGTACAAGAATATAACTACTATAATACTACTCTTATGTACAAGAATATAACTACTCTAATATTACCTCCTATGTACAAGAATATAACTACTATAATACTACTCCTATGTACAAGAATATAACTACTATAATACTGCTCCTATGTACAAGAATATAACTACTATAATACTACTCCTATGTACAAGAATATAAATACTATAATACTACTCCTATGTACAAGAATATAACTACTATAATACTGCTCCTATGTACAAGAATATAACTACTATAATACTGCTGTTATGTACAAGAATATAACTACTATAATACTGCTCCTATGTACAAGAATATAACTACTATAATACTACCTCCTATGTACAAGAATATAACTACTATAATACTACCCCTATGTACAAGAATATAACTACTATAACACTGCCCCCTATGTACAAGAATATAACTACTATAATACTGCTCCTATATACAAGAATATAACTACTATAATACTTCTCCTATGTACAAGAATATAACTACTATAATACTGCCCCTATGTACAAGAATATAACTACTATAATACTACTCTTATGTACAAGAATATAACTACTATAATACTACTCCTATGTACAAGAATATAACTACTATAATACTACTCTTATGTACAAGAATATAACTACTCTAATATTACCTCCTATGTACAAGAATATAACTACTATAATACTACTCCTATGTACAAGAATATAACTACTATAATACTGCTCCTATGTACAAGAATATAACTACTATAATACTACTCCTATGTACAAGAATATAAATACTATAATACTACTCCTATGTACAAGAATATAACTACTATAATACTGCTCCTATGTACAAGAATATAACTACTATAATACTGCTGTTATGTACAAGAATATAACTACTATAATACTGCTCCTATGTACAAGAATATAACTACTATAATACTACCTCCTATGTACAAGAATATAACTACTATAATACTGCCCCCTATGTACAAGAATATAACTACTATAATACTACCTCCTATGTACAAGAATATAACTACTCTAATACTACCTCCTATGTACAAGAATATAACTACTATAATACTGCCCCTATGTACAAGAATATAACTACTATAATACTACCTCCTATGTACAAGAATATAACTACTATAATACTGCTCCTATGTACAAGAATATAACTACTATAATACTACTCCTATGTACAAGAATATAACTACTATAATACTGCTCCTATGTACAAGAATATAACTACTATAATACTACCTCCTATGTACAAGAATATAACTACTATAATACTGCCCCCTATGTACAAGAATATAACTACTATAATACTACTCCTATGTACAAGAATATAACTACTATAATACTGCCCCTATGTACAAGAATATAACTACTATAATACTACTCCTATGTACAAGAATATAACTACTATAATACTACCTCCTATGTACAAGAATATAACTACTCTAATACTACCTCCTATGTACAAGAATATAACTACTATAATACTGCCCCTATGTACAAGAATATAACTACTATAATACTGCCCCTATGTACAAGAATATAACTACTATAATACTGCTCCTATGTACAAAAATATAACTACTATAATACTACCTCCTATGTACAAGAATATAACTACTATAATACTGCCCCCTATGTACAAGAATATAACTACTATAATACTACTCCTATGTACAAGAATATAACTACTATAATACTGCCCCTATGTACAAGAATATAACTACTATAATACTACTCCTATGTACAAGAATATAACTACTATAATACTACCTCCTATGTACAAGAATATAACTACTATAATACTGCTCCTATGTACAAGAATATAACTACTATAATACTACCTCCTATGTACAAGAATATAACTACTCTAATACTACCTCCTATGTACAAGAATATAACTACTATAATACTGCCCCTATGTACAAGAATATAACTACTATAATACTGCTCCTATGTACAAGAATATAACTACTATAATACTACTCCTATGTACAAGAATATAACTACTATAATACTACCTCCTATGTACAAGAATATAACTACTATAATACTGCCCCCTATGTACAAGAATATAACTACTATAATACTACTCCTATGTACAAGAATATAACTACTATAATACTGCCCCTATGTACAAGAATATAACTACTATAATACTACTCCTATGTACAAGAATATAACTACTATAATACTGCTCCTATGTACAAAAATATAACTACTATAATACTGCTCCTTTGTACAAGAATATAACTACTATAATACTACTCCTATGTACAAGAATATAACTTCTATAATACTGCTACTATGTACAAGAATATAACTACTATAATACTGCTCCTATGTACAAGAATATAACTACTATAATACTACTCCTATGTACAAGAATATAACTACTATAATACTGCTACTATGTACAAGAATATAACTACTATAATACTACCTCCTATGTACAAGAATATAACTACTATAATACTACTCCTATGTACAAGAATATAACTACTATAATACTACCTCCTATATACAAGAATATAACTACTATAATACTTCTCATATGTACAAAAATATAACTACTATAATACTACCTCCTATGTACAAGAATATAACTACTATAATACTGCTCCTTAGTACAAGAATATAACTACTATAATACTGCCCCCTATGTACAAGAATATAACTACTATAATACTGCTCCTATGTACAAGAATATAACTACTATAATACTGCTCCTATGTACAAGAATATAACTACTATAATACTGCTCCTTAGTACAAGAATATAACTACTATAATACTACCTCCTATGTACAAGAATATAACTACTATAATACTACTCCTATGTACAAGAATATAACTACTATAATACTACCTCCTATGTACAAGAATATAACTACTATAATACTGCTCCTATGTACAAGAATATAACTACTATAATACTGCCCCCTATGTACAAGAATATAACTACTATAATACTACTCCTATGTACAAGAATATAACTACTATAATACTACTCCTATGTACAAGAATATAACTACTATAATACTGCCCCTATGTACAAGAATATAACTACTATAATACTACTCCTATGTACAAGAATATAACTACTATAATACTACCTCCTATGTACAAGAATATAACTACTCTAATACTACCTCCTATGTACAAGAATATAACTACTATAATACTGCCCCTATGTACAAGAATATAACTACTATAATACTGCCCCTATGTACAAGAATATAACTACTATAATACTGCTCCTATGTACAAGAATATAACTACTATAATACTGCTGTTATGTACAAGAATATAACTACTATAATACTGCCCCTATGTACAAGAATATAACTACTATAATACTGCTCCTATGTACAAGAATATAACTACTATAATACTGCTCCTATGTACAAGAATATAACTACTATAATACTACCTCCTATGTACAAGAATATAACTACTATAATACTGCCCCTATGTACAAGAATATAACTACTATAATACTGCTCCTATGTACAAGAATATAACTACTATAATACTGCTCCTACGTACAAAAATATAACTACTATAATACTGCCCCTATGTACAAGAATATAACTACTATAATACTGCTCCTATGTACAAGAATATAACTACTATAATACTACTCCTATGTACAAGAATATAACTACTATAATACTGCTCCTATGTACAAGAATATAACTACTATAATACTGCTCCTATGTACAAGAATATAACTACTATAATACTACCTCCTATGTACAAGAATATAACTACTATAATACTGCCCCTATGTACAAGAATATAACTACTATAATACTGCCCCTATGTACAAGAATATAACTACTATAATACTACTCCTATGTACAAAAATATAACTACTATAATACTACCTCCTATGTACAAGAATATAACTACTCTAATACTACCTCCTATGTACAAGAATATAACTACTATAATACTGCTCCTATGTACAAGAATATAACTACTATAATACTGCTCCTATGTACAAGAATATAACTACTATAATACTGCCCCCTATGTACAAGAATATAACTACTATAATACTACTCCTATGTACAAGAATATAACTACTATAATACTACTCCTATGTACAAGAATATAACTACTATAATACTGCCCCTATGTACAAGAATATAACTACTATAATACTACTCCTATGTACAAGAATATAACTACTATAATACTACCTCCTATGTACAAGAATATAACTACTATAATACTACTCCTATGTACAAGAATATAACTACTATAATACTGCCCCTATGTACAAGAATATAACTACTATAATACTACTCCTATGTACAAGAATATAACTACTATAATACTACTCCTATGTACAAGAATATAACTACTCTAATACTACCTCCTATGTACAAGAATATAACTACTATAATACTGCCCCTATGTACAAGAATATAACTACTATAATACTGCCCCTATGTACAAGAATATAACTACTATAATACTGCTCCTATGTACAAGAATATAACTACTATAATACTGCTGTTATGTACAAGAATATAACTACTATAAAACTGCCCCTATGTACAAGAATATAACTACTATAATACTGCTCCTATGTACAAGAATATAACTACTATAATACTGCTCCTATGTACAAGAATATAACTACTATAATACTACCTCCTATGTACAAGAATATAACTACTATAATACTGCCCCTATGTACAAGAATATAACTACTATAATACTGCTCCTATGTACAAGAATATAACTACTATAATACTGCTCCTACGTACAAAAATATAACTACTATAATACTGCCCCTATGTACAAGAATATAACTACTATAATACTGCTCCTATGTACAAGAATATAACTACTATAATACTACTCCTATGTACAAGAATATAACTACTATAATACTGCTCCTATGTACAAGAATATAACTACTATAATACTGCTCCTATGTACAAGAATATAACTACTATAATACTACCTCCTATGTACAAGAATATAACTACTATAATACTGCCCCCTATGTACAAGAATATAACTACTATAATACTACTCCTATGTACAAGAATATAACTACTATAATACTGCCCCTATGTACAAGAATATAACTACTATAATACTACTCCTATGTACAAAAATATAACTACTATAATACTACCTCCTATGTACAAGACTATAACTACTCTAATACTACCTCCTATGTACAAGAATATAACTACTATAATACTGCCCCTATGTACAAGAATATAACTACTATAATACTGCCCCTATGTACAAGAATATAACTACTGTAATACTGCTCCTATGTACAAAAATATAACTACTATAATACTACCTCCTATGTACAAGAATATAACTACTATAATACTGCCCCCTATGTACAAGAATATAACTACTATAATACTACTCCTATGTACAAGAATATAACTACTATAATACTGCCCCTATGTACAAGAATATAACTACTATAATACTACTCCTATGTACAAGAATATAACTACTATAATACTGCCCCTATGTACAAGAATATAACTACTATAATACTGCTCCTATGTACAAGAATATAACTACTATAATACTGCTCCTATGTACAAAAATATAACTACTATAATACTGCCCCTATGTACAAGAATATAACTACTATAATACTGCTCCTATGTACAAGAATATATCTACTATAATACTACTCCTATGTACAAGAATATAACTACTATAATACTACTCCTATGTACAAGAATATAACTACTATAACACTGCCCCCTATGTACAAGAATATAACTACTATAATACTGCTCCTATATACAAGAATATAACTACTATAATACTTCTCCTATGTACAAGAATATAACTACTATAATACTACTCTTATGTACAAGAATATAACTACTATAATACTACTCCTATGTACAAGAATATAACTACTATAATACTACTCTTATGTACAAGAATATAACTACTCTAATATTACCTCCTATGTACAAGAATATAACTACTATAATACTACTCCTATGTACAAGAATATAACTACTATAATACTGCTCCTATGTACAAGAATATAACTACTATAATACTACTCCTATGTACAAGAATATAAATACTATAATACTACTCCTATGTACAAGAATATAACTACTATAATACTGCTCCTATGTACAAGAATATAACTACTATAATACTGCTGTTATGTACAAGAATATAACTACTATAATACTGCTCCTATGTACAAGAATATAACTACTATAATACTACCTCCTATGTACAAGAATATAACTACTATAATACTACCCCTATGTACAAGAATATAACTACTATAACACTGCCCCCTATGTACAAGAATATAACTACTATAATACTGCTCCTATATACAAGAATATAACTACTATAATACTTCTCCTATGTACAAGAATATAACTACTATAATACTGCCCCTATGTACAAGAATATAACTACTATAATACTACTCTTATGTACAAGAATATAACTACTATAATACTACTCCTATGTACAAGAATATAACTACTATAATACTACTCTTATGTACAAGAATATAACTACTCTAATATTACCTCCTATGTACAAGAATATAACTACTATAATACTACTCCTATGTACAAGAATATAACTACTATAATACTGCTCCTATGTACAAGAATATAACTACTATAATACTACTCCTATGTACAAGAATATAAATACTATAATACTACTCCTATGTACAAGAATATAACTACTATAATACTGCTCCTATGTACAAGAATATAACTACTATAATACTGCTGTTATGTACAAGAATATAACTACTATAATACTGCTCCTATGTACAAGAATATAACTACTATAATACTACCTCCTATGTACAAGAATATAACTACTATAATACTGCCCCCTATGTACAAGAATATAACTACTATAATACTACCTCCTATGTACAAGAATATAACTACTCTAATACTACCTCCTATGTACAAGAATATAACTACTATAATACTGCCCCTATGTACAAGAATATAACTACTATAATACTACCTCCTATGTACAAGAATATAACTACTATAATACTGCTCCTATGTACAAGAATATAACTACTATAATACTACTCCTATGTACAAGAATATAACTACTATAATACTGCTCCTATGTACAAGAATATAACTACTATAATACTACCTCCTATGTACAAGAATATAACTACTATAATACTGCCCCCTATGTACAAGAATATAACTACTATAATACTACTCCTATGTACAAGAATATAACTACTATAATACTGCCCCTATGTACAAGAATATAACTACTATAATACTACTCCTATGTACAAGAATATAACTACTATAATACTACCTCCTATGTACAAGAATATAACTACTCTAATACTACCTCCTATGTACAAGAATATAACTACTATAATACTGCCCCTATGTACAAGAATATAACTACTATAATACTGCCCCTATGTACAAGAATATAACTACTATAATACTGCTCCTATGTACAAAAATATAACTACTATAATACTACCTCCTATGTACAAGAATATAACTACTATAATACTGCCCCCTATGTACAAGAATATAACTACTATAATACTACTCCTATGTACAAGAATATAACTACTATAATACTGCCCCTATGTACAAGAATATAACTACTATAATACTACTCCTATGTACAAGAATATAACTACTATAATACTACCTCCTATGTACAAGAATATAACTACTATAATACTGCTCCTATGTACAAGAATATAACTACTATAATACTACCTCCTATGTACAAGAATATAACTACTCTAATACTACCTCCTATGTACAAGAATATAACTACTATAATACTGCCCCTATGTACAAGAATATAACTACTATAATACTGCTCCTATGTACAAGAATATAACTACTATAATACTACTCCTATGTACAAGAATATAACTACTATAATACTACCTCCTATGTACAAGAATATAACTACTATAATACTGCCCCCTATGTACAAGAATATAACTACTATAATACTACTCCTATGTACAAGAATATAACTACTATAATACTGCCCCTATGTACAAGAATATAACTACTATAATACTACTCCTATGTACAAGAATATAACTACTATAATACTGCTCCTATGTACAAAAATATAACTACTATAATACTGCTCCTTTGTACAAGAATATAACTACTATAATACTACTCCTATGTACAAGAATATAACTTCTATAATACTGCTACTATGTACAAGAATATAACTACTATAATACTGCTCCTATGTACAAGAATATAACTACTATAATACTACTCCTATGTACAAGAATATAACTACTATAATACTGCTACTATGTACAAGAATATAACTACTATAATACTACCTCCTATGTACAAGAATATAACTACTATAATACTACTCCTATGTACAAGAATATAACTACTATAATACTACCTCCTATATACAAGAATATAACTACTATAATACTTCTCATATGTACAAAAATATAACTACTATAATACTACCTCCTATGTACAAGAATATAACTACTATAATACTGCTCCTTAGTACAAGAATATAACTACTATAATACTGCCCCCTATGTACAAGAATATAACTACTATAATACTGCTCCTATGTACAAGAATATAACTACTATAATACTGCTCCTATGTACAAGAATATAACTACTATAATACTGCTCCTTAGTACAAGAATATAACTACTATAATACTACCTCCTATGTACAAGAATATAACTACTATAATACTACTCCTATGTACAAGAATATAACTACTATAATACTACCTCCTATGTACAAGAATATAACTACTATAATACTACCCCTATGTACAAGAATATAACTACTATAACACTGCCCCCTATGTACAAGAATATAACTACTATAATACTGCTCCTATATACAAGAATATAACTACTATAATACTTCTCCTATGTACAAGAATATAACTACTATAATACTACTCTTATGTACAAGAATATAACTACTATAATACTACTCCTATGTACAAGAATATAACTACTATAATACTACTCTTATGTACAAGAATATAACTACTCTAATATTACCTCCTATGTACAAGAATATAACTACTATAATACTACTCCTATGTACAAGAATATAACTACTATAATACTGCTCCTATGTACAAGAATATAACTACTATAATACTACTCCTATGTACAAGAATATAAATACTATAATACTACTCCTATGTACAAGAATATAACTACTATAATACTGCTCCTATGTACAAGAATATAACTACTATAATACTGCTGTTATGTACAAGAATATAACTACTATAATACTGCTCCTATGTACAAGAATATAACTACTATAATACTACCTCCTATGTACAAGAATATAACTACTATAATACTGCCCCCTATGTACAAGAATATAACTACTATAATACTACCTCCTATGTACAAGAATATAACTACTCTAATACTACCTCCTATGTACAAGAATATAACTACTATAATACTGCCCCTATGTACAAGAATATAACTACTATAATACTACCTCCTATGTACAAGAATATAACTACTCTAATACTACCTCCTATGTACAAGAATATAACTACTATAATACTGCCCCTATGTACAAGAATATAACTACTATAATACTACCTCCTATGTACAAGAATATAACTACTATAATACTGCTCCTATGTACAAGAATATAACTACTATAATACTACTCCTATGTACAAGAATATAACTACTATAATACTGCTCCTATGTACAAGAATATAACTACTATAATACTACCTCCTATGTACAAGAATATAACTACTATAATACTGCCCCCTATGTACAAGAATATAACTACTATAATACTACTCCTATGTACAAGAATATAACTACTATAATACTGCCCCTATGTACAAGAATATAACTACTATAATACTACTCCTATGTACAAGAATATAACTACTATAATACTACCTCCTATGTACAAGAATATAACTACTCTAATACTACCTCCTATGTACAAGAATATAACTACTATAATACTGCCCCTATGTACAAGAATATAACTACTATAATACTGCCCCTATGTACAAGAATATAACTACTATAATACTGCTCCTATGTACAAAAATATAACTACTATAATACTACCTCCTATGTACAAGAATATAACTACTATAATACTGCCCCCTATGTACAAGAATATAACTACTATAATACTACTCCTATGTACAAGAATATAACTACTATAATACTGCCCCTATGTACAAGAATATAACTACTATAATACTACTCCTATGTACAAGAATATAACTACTATAATACTACCTCCTATGTACAAGAATATAACTACTATAATACTGCTCCTATGTACAAGAATATAACTACTATAATACTACCTCCTATGTACAAGAATATAACTACTCTAATACTACCTCCTATGTACAAGAATATAACTACTATAATACTGCCCCTATGTACAAGAATATAACTACTATAATACTGCTCCTATGTACAAGAATATAACTACTATAATACTACTCCTATGTACAAGAATATAACTACTATAATACTACCTCCTATGTACAAGAATATAACTACTATAATACTGCCCCCTATGTACAAGAATATAACTACTATAATACTACTCCTATGTACAAGAATATAACTACTATAATACTGCCCCTATGTACAAGAATATAACTACTATAATACTACTCCTATGTACAAAAATATAACTACTATAATACTGCTCCTTTGTACAAGAATATAACTACTATAATACTACTCCTATGTACAAGAATATAACTTCTATAATACTGCTACTATGTACAAGAATATAACTACTATAATACTGCTCCTATGTACAAGAATATAACTACTATAATACTACTCCTATGTACAAGAATATAACTACTATAATACTGCTACTATGTACAAGAATATAACTACTATAATACTACCTCCTATGTACAAGAATATAACTACTATAATACTACTCCTATGTACAAGAATATAACTACTATAATACTACCTCCTATATACAAGAATATAACTACTATAATACTTCTCATATGTACAAAAATATAACTACTATAATACTACCTCCTATGTACAAGAATATAACTACTATAATACTGCTCCTTAGTACAAGAATATAACTACTATAATACTGCCCCCTATGTACAAGAATATAACTACTATAATACTGCTCCTATGTACAAGAATATAACTACTATAATACTGCTCCTTAGTACAAGAATATAACTACTATAATACTACCTCCTATGTACAAGAATATAACTACAGTGCTTATACTTCCTATAGACCAGTATATATGTACGTTAATACTGCCCCCTATAGACGTACATATAGATATGAACAGGTATAGAATCTGTATCTCTGGCTGTGTTTGCTCATCTGTATCTCACCACCTTCTCTATCCGGATATTTCTATGATCTGCAGGAATTTCTGCACTTCTTGGTTTAATCTGTGCCGTTAACCCCTTTGCTGCTGTATCACGTTTGGCCATAAATCATACAGTGCAGTTTTGCCACCGCTGAGTCTTCCTGATGTCTCACTGTTTAATTAAAGAGAGATGTGTAACAGGCAGAGATGTAATAGCGCTCGGCCCCCTCCCCATTTGTCAGGCTTCCCCATGAATATGTAACTATGATAATCTGTTTACATAAGGAAAAATCTGCTAAGAATGTCACATGTGTCTCCTTTATAGACTGGACCCTCAATAAGCAGCGGCAGGCAGATAAGATGGCAGCAAAGCAGAAATGAAATGTGAGATTGAGCAGTAAGATTTGGGGGTGACATGAGGTGTGAGGTAGGAAGTGTGGGGGGGACTGGTGTGACAAATGGAGACAGGGGAGGGGGCGCCAAGGTTATAGGATGAGGGAGAATGAATATATTTTGCAGTGTGACTGGGGTATTATCTTGCCAAAAGAGGTCACTGCCATTAGGGGGCACCACTGCTTTGAAGATGGTGGACAGAAGTCAGCATGGGTTCTCTGACCAGTCTGTGACTACACCACCCCATATACAGCAAGCTGTGATGTCCTGACACCTTTCTATCATAGGCAACAGGGATTTTTCAGCAATTTGCTTTACAGTAGCTCTTCTGCGGGATCGGACCAAATGGGTTAACCATTGTTTACATACGGTAGGTACTTTGGGTTCCCATAACCCTGTTACCAGGTCACTGGTGGACCTTCTTTGGACCACTTTTGGATACGAACCACTCAGTACTGGTAACACCTCACAATGGCGGCCAACATGGAGATGCTCTGAACCCGTCATTGTCGTCCCTTGTCAGAAACATCCAGATCCTTACGCTTGCTCATGTTTCCTGCTTCCAATACCTACCAAGAGTTCACCTGCTGATACTATCCCGCCAATGACAGGCGCCATTGTCACCAGATCTTTACCGATATTCCCGTCACCTCTCACTGGTTTTAATGTTATGGTCGATCGTCGCCTCTTTGTGTTTTTGCAAATTCAGTGAAAAACAAAACAAAAACCAGATGAGATAAGCGAGAAAAACAGCGAAATAATAGAAGGAGGCGGCAAAATGTGAGACAAAGAGAGAGCGAGGGAAGAGAGACAGATAATAGGAGACTACAGAGACAGTCGAGAGGACAGAGGAAGAGAAGAGACTCCGAGAAATGTAAGAGACTGTCCAAAAGTAAAGCAGTCTGTGCTGCCCATAGCGACCAATCACAGCGCGGCTTCCATTTCGTAATCCGCCTTTGAAAAATGAAAGCTGAGCGATGATTGGTTGCTATGGGCAACAGAGACAGCTTCACTTTCGCTTTATAAGTGAGCCTACAGTATAAGGACGGGTTCACATGAATGTGTCAGTACGTGTGGCGGTCTCTCCGCAGAAGAGATGGGGAAGAGGAAGAGACAGCTAGCGAGAGACATACTAAGGGCTAGTTCACACGTGGGCAAAGGGGCGGATTTTGACAGCGGAGTTCGCTTCAAAAACCGCCCCTTTAACATGGTGGTCTATGTAGACCGCTAGCTTTTTTTTTTCCTCCTAGCGGTTTATCACTGCTAGTGGAAAAAAGAAGCGACATGACCTTTCTTCAGGCGGAAAACGCCTGAAGAAATGCATAGAAGTGAATGGGAGGCGAAAAACGCGCGGTTTTCGCCTGCAGTTTCTATAGCACATATAGGAAAAAAAAACTAGCGAAAACCGCGTCAAAAACCGTGCGGAATGCAAAAAAACGCGTCAAAAAAACTCCCCGCGGTTTTTTACCTCACATAAATAAGCTAGGCGGTTTTCACGTGTGAACTGACCCTAAGAGAGTCAGGGGATAGAGACATGCTAAGAGAGAGAGGGGATAGTATAAAAGAGACATACTAAGAGAGAGGGGATAGTATAAAAGAGACATGCTAGAGAGAGAGGGGATAGTATAAAAGAGACATGCTAGAGAGAGAGAGGATAGTATAAAAGAGACATACTAAGAGAGAGAGGGGATAGTATAAAAGAGACATACTAAGAGAGAGGGGATAGTATAAAAGAGACATGCTAGAGAGAGAGGGGATAGTATAAAAGAGACATGCTAGAGAGAGAGAGGATAGTATAAAAGAGACATACTAAGAGAGAGAGGGGATAGTATAAAAGAGACATGCTAGAGAGAGAGGGGATAGTATAAAAGAGACATACTAAGAGAGAGGGGATAGTATAAAAGAGACATACTAAGAGAGAGAGGGGATAGTATAAAAGAGACATGCTAAGAGAGAGGGGATAGTATAAAAGAGACATACTAAGAGAGAGAGGGGATAGTATAAAAGAGACATACTAAGAGAGAGGGGATAGTATAAAAGAGACATGCTAGAGAGAGAGGGGATAGTATAAAAGAGACATGCTAGAGAGAGAGAGGATAGTATAAAAGAGACATGCTAGAGAGAGAGAGGATAGTATAAAAGAGACATGCTAGAGAGAGAGGGGATAGTATAAAAGAGACATGCTAGAGAGAGAGAGGATAGTATAAAAGAGACATGCTAGAGAGAGAGAGGATAGTATAAAAGAGACATGCTAGAGAGAGAGGGGATAGTATAAAAGAGACATGCTAGAGAGAGAGAGGATAGTATAAAAGAGACATGCTAGAGAGAGAGAGGATAGTATAAAAGAGACATGCTAGAGAGAGAGGGGATAGTATAAAAGAGACATGCTAGAGAGAGAGAGGATAGTATAAAAGAGACATACTAAGAGAGAGAGGGGATAGTATAAAAGAGACATGCTAGAGAGAGAGAGGATAGTATAAAAGAGACATACTAGAGAGAGAGAGGATAGTATAAAAGAGACATACTAAGAGAGAGAGGGGATAGTATAAAAGAGACATGCTAGAGAGAGAGGGGATAGTATAAAAGAGACATGCTAGAGAGAGAGGGGATAGTATAAAAGAGACATGCTAGAGAGAGAGAGGATAGTATAAAAGAGACATGCTAGAGAGAGAGGATAGTATAAAAGAGACATGCTAGAGAGAGAGGGGATAGTATAAAAGAGACATGCTAGAGAGAGAGGGGATAGTATAAAAGAGACATACTAAGAGAGAGGGGATAGTATAAAAGAGACATGCTAGAGAGAGAGGGGATAGTATAAAAGAGACATGCTAGAGAGAGAGAGGATAGTATAAAAGAGACATACTAAGAGAGAGGGGATAGTATAAAAGAGACATACTAAGAGAGAGAGGGGATAGTATAAAAGAGACATACTAAGAGAGAGAGGGGATAGTATAAAAGAGACATGCTAGAGAGAGAGAGGATAGTATAAAAGAGACATACTAGAGAGAGAGAGGATAGTATAAAAGAGACATACTAAGAGAGAGAGGGGATAGTATAAAAGAGACATGCTAGAGAGAGAGGGGATAGTATAAAAGAGACATGCTAGAGAGAGAGGGGATAGTATAAAAGAGACATGCTAGAGAGAGAGGGGATAGTATAAAAGAGACATGCTAGAGAGAGAGAGGATAGTATAAAAGAGACATGCTAGAGAGAGAGGATAGTATAAAAGAGACATGCTAGAGAGAGAGGGGATAGTATAAAAGAGACATGCTAGAGAGAGAGGGGATAGTATAAAAGAGACATACTAAGAGAGAGGGGATAGTATAAAAGAGACATGCTAGAGAGAGAGGGGATAGTATAAAAGAGACATGCTAGAGAGAGAGAGGATAGTATAAAAGAGACATACTAAGAGAGAGGGGATAGTATAAAAGAGACATACTAAGAGAGAGAGGGGATAGTATAAAAGAGACATACTAAGAGAGAGGGGATAGTATAAAAGAGACATGCTAGAGAGAGAGGGGATAGTATAAAAGAGACATGCTAGAGAGAGAGGGGATAGTATAAAAGAGACATGCTAGAGAGAGAGGGGATAGTATAAAAGAGACATGCTAGAGAGAGAGAGGATAGTATAAAAGAGACATGCTAGAGAGAGAGAGGATAGTATAAAAGAGACATGCTAGAGAGAGAGGGGATAGTATAAAAGAGACATGCTAGAGAGAGAGGGGATAGTATAAAAGAGACATACTAAGAGAGAGGGGATAGTATAAAAGAGACATGCTAGAGAGAGAGAGGATAGTATAAAAGAGACATGCTAGAGAGAGAGAGGATAGTATAAAAGAGACATACTAAGAGAGAGGGGATAGTATAAAAGAGACATACTAAGAGAGAGAGGGGATAGTATAAAAGAGACATACTAAGAGAGAGAGGGGATAGTATAAAAGAGACATACTAAGAGAGAGGGGATAGTATAAAAGAGACATGCTAGAGAGAGAGGGGATAGTATAAAAGAGACATGCTAGAGAGAGAGGGGATAGTATAAAAGAGACATACTAAGAGAGAGGGGATAGTATAAAAGAGACATACTAAGAGAGAGAGGGGATAGTATAAAAGAGACATGCTAGAGAGAGAGGGGATAGTATAAAAGAGACATGCTAGAGAGAGAGGGGATAGTATAAAAGAGACATGCTAGAGAGAGAGGGGATAGTATAAAAGAGACATGCTAGAGAGAGAGAGGATAGTATAAAAGAGACATACTAAGAGAGAGGGGATAGTATAAAAGAGACATGCTAAGAGAGAGGGGATAGTATAAAAGAGACATACTAAGAGAGAGAGGGGATAGTATAAAAGAGACATGCTAGAGAGAGGGGATAGTATAAAAGAGACATACTAAGAGAGAGAGGGGATAGTATAAAAGAGACATACTAAGAGAGAGAGGGGATAGTATAAAAGAGACATGCTAGAGAGAGAGAGAGGGGATAGTATAAAAGAGACATACTAAGAGAGAGGGGATAGTATAAAAGAGACATGCTAAGAGAGAGGGGATAGTATAAAAGAGACATACTAAGAGAGAGGGGATAGTATAAAAGAGACATGCTAGAGAGAGAGAGAGGGGATAGTATAAAAGAGACATACTAAGAGAGAGGGGATAGTATAAAAGAGACATACTAAGAGAGAGGGGATAGTATAAAAGAGACATGCTAAGAGAGAGGGGATAGTATAAAAGAGACATGCTAGAGAGAGAGGGGATAGTATAAAAGAGACATACTAAGAGAGAGAGGGGATAGTATAAAAGAGACATGCTAGAGAGAGAGGGGATAGTATAAAAGAGACATACTAAGAGAGAGAGGGGATAGTATAAAAGAGACATGCTAGAGAGAGAGGGGATAGTATAAAAGAGACATACTAAGAGAGAGGGGATAGTATAAAAGAGACATGCTAGAGAGAGAGGGGATAGTATAAAAGAGACATACTAAGACAGTCAGGGGATAGTATAAAAGAGACATACTAAGACAGTCAGGGGATAGTATAAAAGAGACATGCTATGAGAGAGAGGGGATAGTATAAAAGAGACATGCTAAGACAGTGAGAGTGCAGCCATACTTGCCAACATTTGGACGGCCTTGTCCCGGAGAGCCGCGGCACTCGATGCGCCGTCCTCATTAGGACGTCCATTTCCGCTTTCTTGTGATGCCCACATCTACATGATCTGGCTTTGCCACTTTTTAGGATATTTGCCGCTTTTCCAGGAGTCCGGGATGGGACTTCCTATTTTTTCGGGAATCTATCGGGCCTTCAGGAAGAGCTGGCAAATACGAGAAAATAAGAGAGAAAAAGAGGGACAGGGTAGAGGAAGAGACATACAAAAATGAGAGATATCAGTAACCAGAATCAGAGTGCGAGACTGCAGAGGCCGAACACCTACAATAGCTCTGCCCAGTGTCGAAATGGCTCATCAGAGGGTCTACTAGAGGGTCCTCCGGTGGCCCAGGGTCTAACACTAGAATGGTCCAGCAGATGTCCACTTATGAAGGCCACTATGGTCTATTTCCTAGGGGTTGTCGGAGGGTGGACCTGCAGACTCATGTTATCTGGTGGGCTCGGACCCTCCGTACCACACTGGCTCAGGTCACAGCTTTCTCTCCCGGCCTCCCCATAAATAGGCTCAATCGGCTCCTACAGTTTTGGGCACATTTTGTCCCATATTGGCCATTACTATCGCTCAGATTGGCCTCTCATTTTCAATGGCGTCTCTTTCTAGAAATTCTCTGTGGAGAAATGTCTTTCGAAAGAACTAAAGATGTTTTACCCCAGAATTGGAGGAAAGTGCGGACGATGATGTCATCGGGCAGATAAAGCGATTGCATCATCATTTTCACCTGATGAATATTTGTTATGGTTGTTTGTAGCCTGATGTGTATGGGAACCTGTATGTGATCGATGGGGGTAAGAGAGCGTCAGAGACAGTGACAGAGGAGGCAGAGACAGCTAATGGGAGAAAGAGACATACAGAGTCTGGGGGAGAGACAGAGAGAGGCAGAGATACTGAGAGAGGACTAGGAGAAAAGAGACAGAACAGAGAGCCCAGGGGAGAGACAGAGAGGGGCAGAGATAGTGAGAGAGGACTAGGAGAAAAGAGACAGAACAGAGATCCTGGGGGAGAGACAGAGAGGGGCAGAGATAGTGAGAGAGGACAGAGAGCCCCGGGGAGAGACAGAGAGGGGCAGAGAAAGTGAGAGAGGACAGAGAGACCGGGGAGAGACAGAGAGGGGCAGAGATAGTGAGAGAGAACTAGGAGAAAAGAGACAGAACAGAGATCCCGGGGGAGAGACAGAGAGGGGCAGAGATAGTGAGAGAGGGCTAGGAGAAAAGAGACAGAACAGAGAGCCCGGGGGAGAGACAGAGAGGGGCAGAGACAGTGAGAAAGGACAGAGAGACTGGGGAGAGACAGAGGGGCAGAGATACTGGGAGAGGACAGAGAGCCCCGGGGAGAGACAGAGAGGGGCAGAGACAGAGAGGGGCAGAGATAGTGAGAGAGGACAGAGAGACCGGGGAGAGACAGAGAGGGGCAGAGATACTGAGAGAGGACTAGGAGAAAAGAGACAGAACAGAGAGCCCAGGGGAGAGACAGAGAGGGGCAGAGATAGTGAGAGAGGACTAGGAGAAAAGAGACAGAACAGAGATCCCGGGGGAGAGACAGAGAGGGGCAGAGATAGTGAGAGAGGGCTAGGAGAAAAGAGACAGAACAGAGAGCCCAGGGGAGAGACAGAGAGGGGCAGAGACAGTGAGAAAGGACAGAGAGACTGGGGAGAGACAGAGGGGCAGAGATACTGGGAGAGGACAGAGAGCCCCGGGGAGAGACAGAGAGGGGCAGAGACAGAGAGGGGCAGAGATAGTGAGAGAGGACAGAGAGCCCCGGGGAGAGACAGAGAGGGGCAGAGAAAGTGAGAGAGGACAGAGAGACCGGGGAGAGACAGAGAGGGGCAGAGATAGTGAGAGAGAACTAGGAGAAAAGAGACAGAACAGAGATCCCGGGGGAGAGACAGAGAGGGGCAGAGATAGTGAGAGAGGGCTAGGAGAAAAGAGACAGAACAGAGAGCCCGGGGGAGAGACAGAGAGGGGCAGAGACAGTGAGAAAGGACAGAGAGACTGGGGAGAGACAGAGGGGCAGAGATACTGGGAGAGGACAGAGAGCCCCGGGGAGAGACAGAGAGGGGCAGAGACAGAGAGGGGCAGAGATAGTGAGAGAGGACAGAGAGACCGGGGAGAGACAGAGAGGGGCAGAGATACTGAGAGAGGACTAGGAGAAAAGAGACAGAACAGAGAGCCCAGGGGAGAGACAGAGAGGGGCAGAGATAGTGAGAGAGGACTAGGAGAAAAGAGACAGAACAGAGATCCCGGGGGAGAGACAGAGAGGGGCAGAGATAGTGAGAGAGGGCTAGGAGAAAAGAGACAGAACAGAGAGCCCAGGGGAGAGACAGAGAGGGGCAGAGACAGTGAGAAAGGACAGAGAGACTGGGGAGAGACAGAGGGGCAGAGATACTGGGAGAGGACAGAGAGCCCCGGGGAGAGACAGAGAGGGGCAGAGACAGAGAGGGGCAGAGATAGTGAGAGAGGACAGAGAGCCCCGGGGAGAGACAGAGAGGGGCAGAGAAAGTGAGAGAGGACAGAGAGACCGGGGAGAGACAGAGAGGGGCAGAGATAGTGAGAGAGAACTAGGAGAAAAGAGACAGAACAGAGATCCCGGGGGAGAGACAGAGAGGGGCAGAGATAGTGAGAGAGGGCTAGGAGAAAAGAGACAGAACAGAGAGCCCGGGGGAGAGACAGAGAGGGGCAGAGACAGTGAGAAAGGACAGAGAGACTGGGGAGAGACAGAGGGGCAGAGATACTGGGAGAGGACAGAGAGCCCCGGGGAGAGACAGAGAGGGGCAGAGATACTGAGAGAGGACTAGGAGAAAAGAGACAAAGTAGGGAGTGATAGGTAAGGGGAGAAAGAGACATACAGAGTAACTGTGAGACAAAACAGAGAGCCCAGGGAGAGACAGACAGTGAAAGGGAAACAGCAGAGGGAGAGACAGAGGTAAAAGACATAGACATACAGAGAAATTGTAAAACAGAAGAGAGCGTCTGGGAGAGAGATAGAGAGGGGCAGAAACTGACGGAGAGATAGAGGAACTGTGAGACAGCCAGGGAGAGGGGCAGAGACAGAGGAGGAACAGAGAAGAGAGACATTCAGTGAAAGTGGGTAAAGAGAGATAACATACAAGTTAGAGAAGTACAGAGACATTGTGAGACAGCTGAAAACCAGGTAAGATAGAGAGAGATACAAGAGATGGGAGTAAAGAGAGCGCAGAGATAGTGAAGGGGGGAAAGGGAGACAAGAAAAGAGACAGAGAGAGACACATAGAGCAAGAGAGACAGAGCAAGAGAGACAGAGGATTAAGGAAGACAAATCCAGACATGAAGAGTAGTTAAAAAAAAAGAGACATTCAGAGACAGCGGGAGAAATAAGAGAGAGGAGCAGAGATTGTGAATGGGAGACAGAGAAAGAGACAGCAGAGGAAGAGAGGTGCAACCAATAAGAGGTAGAAAGCCAAATAATAGCTGAGGAGAGACAGAGGAGACAGACATGGGTAGGAAAGGAGCATAGAGAGACAGAGGAACAAGAGAGACAGGTCCGGAGATGAGGGAGAAAAGAGAGACATTCAGAAAGAGGGAGAAACAATGAGAGAGAGAAACAGACATCTGAGGAGGAAAAGAGACTGAGAAGGAGACTGTGAATGAGACATGCCTGGGAGGTAAACAGAGACAAAGAGACTGAGAGAGAGGTGCAGAGGTACGAGACAGATACTATGAATGAGAGACATAGAGGGAGTAAGAGACCTAGAGAGGTAGGAAAGAGACAGAGGGCCAGCAGAGGGATGGAGGGCGATGTGCCTGGAAATAAACAGCAGCGGAATCTGATGATGAGAGTGACAGGAGAGGAGACAGCAGCGGAGACCGAGGAGACAGAGTCATTTTCTATTCAGCCACAGCCACCAAATCAGAGAGCAGTCGACATCTCATTGGCGGAGCGGCGCGTTGAGCAGCAGTAATCCTGTCCTGGTGTAAGCTCTGCGCACAGTCCACAGCCAGCAGCGCAGCGGGCACATCACTAGCAGCCATGCAGCCAGGAGCTGGCACTGTGTGAGGGGCACTCTACCTGCCCGAGAGGTGGGGGCAGCACCTCCCCCTTCTTCACCTTTATAACCAGATGGATGAATTATTCTCCATGTGACGCCTCTGACAGCCAGCCGCCAGCCCTGCCATTCCACACGTTGCCTTGCCTGAGAGCACATGAAGTTGGCAGTGCCCGCGCAGAGGCGTGTCTAAGTCTTAGCAGCAGGGATGTGACATCCATCATCGCCCAGGACAATGCCACTTCTCTCCTAACAGTCCTGCCCTGCCAGCCTCTCAGCGCCCACCGCTCTCAGCTCCAAGGAAGACGGGATGGGAGACTTATACCAAGACCCCTGCACCCTCTTATGACTGGGGGGCACTGCGCCAACCTCCGCCGCCGCTCTGTGGGGAGTCCAACTTGCAGAAAACTCTTTCCAGGTAGGTGGCTTCTCTTGTTATGTTGTTGTAGACCTTCGTCGTGCCCCGCGTTGCCCACAGCGTGTGTAGGTTACAGTTGGCTCTGGCGCTTTGGAAGGTGCCATCGTCGACAGTTTCGGTGCCACCAGATGCTCTGCAGAAATCCAGGAACCTACTAGAGTCATTTGTCAGTCTCCCACCCAAGGCAAACATTGCTCTACTTAATTACCGTCAGTCCTAATGACAAACCGCTGCTCGCAACGGAGTCATTTAACACTTTCACCTATCACCGCTCAACTGGTGCCACATGCCAGCCCTGCTCGAAACGCAGTACTGCGCTCAGGGGTCAGACTGGATAGACTGTTGATCCCAATCTGTGACCGTCTACCCCCAAACCCCTCCATACTGCCCCCTCCTCACAAGTTAATTTCCGCAGTGAATCTGTTTCGGTGTTCCTGTGGTCCTTGCTCAGTCAAGCAAGTGTTAATGTCCCCTTTTGCCATTTACCTTGAGTGCCCCTTACTTGGTTGCCAGAGGGTCAACATATTCTTTGGACTATTGTGGTACCCATGGTGGTGCCCATTTTATTTCTACACATCAGGTCATTGTAATACCGAGGGCTACAAAGGGTTAACCTTCCCTCTTGGAGCGCCCCTTACCTCGTTGGTAGCGGGTATATATCTAGATATATTTTGCCTATCCTGCGCCCATAGTGGTGTCCATTTTTCTACGTATCAGGTCACTGTGATAGCACTTGCCCAGCCATGGGTTAACCTTTTCTTTTGGAGTGCCCCTTAGCTGGGGAAGAGGGTCAATGTAATGTCTTGCCTATCATGGTGCCCGTTTTCCTACAGATCAGGTCCTGTTGCATGCCCAGGACTACCTTTAACTCGTAGACAGAGCGTCAAAATAGTCTATCCTATTGCAGTGCCCATATCATGCTTCTGCATGCCCAGGACTACAAAGGGTTAACCTTCCTTCTTGGGGTGCCAGAGGGTCCTTATAATCTCTCAGCCTATTATAGTGCCCATGGTGGTGCCCATACGTTTTACATATCAGATCATCGTGCTACCACTTGTCCAGAACTACAGAGGGTTAAACTTTTCTCATGGAGGGTCCATATAATGGCCTCACTATGATAGTGCCCATGGCGGTGCCCAATGTTTTCCATTTTCTAAGTATATCAGGTCACTGTTTTGCCCCTTGCTCGGGAGTACACAGGGTTAACCTTTCTTCTCGGCATGACCTTTACCTGGTTGGCGGGAGGGTCAATTACCTATTTTAGTGCCCATGGCGGTGCCCTTTTGTTTTCATATCAGGTCATTCTGCTTCCACTTGCCCAGGACTACATAGGGTTTAGCTTTCCTATTAGAGTGCTCCTTACCTGGTCCATATAATCGTTTGCCTATGATGGTGCCCATGGTGGTGCCCAGTTTTTGATAATTGGGTCATTGTGCTACCGCTTTTTCAGGACTACGTAGAGTTAACCTTTCTTCTTAGCGTGAACCTTGTCTGGTTTGCAAAGGGTCAATATCATCTCTCACTTATTAGGGTACCCATAGAGGTGCCCATTTTTTGGAAAATTTGTTGACTATATCAAGTCATTGGCCTGGACTACGGTGGGTTAACCTCCCCCCCTATGATACGTATTACCCATCCTTTCCATGGCACCAATTTATGACGCAGCGTTGGCACGCAGAGGGTTAATGCCCTCTATAGATCATTCTCATGGTGCCCTATTTTCCATTATTTTGTGTGGCACCTTCCGAATCTACGGCTTTCTTCCCCTTACTCGTGCCTTGTTGCTAATCGGTGGCCCCCCTAAGGAAGGGGGGGCCCTATCCTATTGTGTCCTCATTTTTACAACCCGTAATCTTATTCCCCCCGTAATCTGGAGTGTTTTTGCTGAAGGGGACTTTCTAAGGACAAGTAAGTTAAACCCATTATAGCAGGACTATATTCCATCCCGAGACCCCCTCCCCATAACTTAGGAGGAGTGTCCGTGGTGGCGGGATGTGATACACCGCACATTACTATATGGACGATTACCTGGGGAGGGGGGGGGTGATCTTCTAATTAAAGGGATGAGACGGGATGGAGTCCATGAATGATTTATACCCGGGGAGAGGATCGCTTTAATATTCCTACCCGGGAACATTAAGTGATGATCTCTCGATACGTCGGGGGAGACTTTGTTACCGGCTCGGTGGGCACCTCCAGAGCCGCCAAATTGGGAGCGTTAAGGGATTAATCTTCGCAGCCTTTGATCATTCGCTTCCATCGGCTTTCATGTTCTCCGTGCCTGAGCCAACCCTCCGTACAAGGCGAATGTTGGGGCACAGACCATGGGCGCTATCCTGGCCCCGTAGCTGACGGCAGCTCATTGGTTAATGTTTGGGGCAAATTGAGGAATAAAAATTCCAAACAGGGTTCACAAACTTTCTAGAATCATTGGATTAGGGCAGTCGTGTCGTATCAGCCTGGAGCAGTATAGTGAGGGGAGGTGGAAGCCAAGGTGAGACAGGGAAGGGGTGTAAGGATAAGGGATGGGGGATGGGGGGGGGGTTGTTTGACTTGGAAATTTGGGCTTTAGTAAAATTGTAACCACTGAAGCACCTGACATGGCGGATCATTGGGGGAGGGGGCGGTGTACATAGACAGGTGGAGAATGGATGGAAACATGGAGAGTTCTATGGAGCGATAGATAGATAGATAGATAGATAGATAGATAGATAGATAGATAGATAGAAGATAGATAGATAGATAGGAGATAGATAGATAGATAGATAGATAGATAGATAGGAGATAGATAGGAGATAGATAGATAGGAGATAGATAGATAGGAGATAGATAGATAGATAGATAGATAGATAGATAGATAGATAGATAGATAGATAGATAGGAGATAGATAGATAGATAGATAGATAGGAGATAGATAGATAGATAGATAGATAGATAGATAGGAGATAGATAGATAGATAGATAGATAGATAGATAGGAGATAGATAGATAGGAGATAGATAGATAGATAGATAGATAGATAGATAGAAGATAGATAGATAGATAGGAGATAGATAGATAGGAGATAGATAGATAGATAGATAGATAGATAGATAGATAGATAGAAGATAGATAGATAGATAGGAGATAGATAGATAGGAGATAGATAGATAGATAGATAGATAGATAGGAGATAGATAGATAGATAGATAGATAGATAGATAGATAGGAGATAGATAGATAGATAGATAGATAGACATCTTTCCATCTTTCTACTTGTCTCTATCTATATATCTCTCCTATCTATCTATCTATCTATCTATCTATCTCCTATCTATCTATCTATCTATCTATCTATCTATCTATCTATCTATCATCTATCTATCTATCTATCTATCATCTATCTATCTATCTATCTATCTATCATCTATCTATCTATCTATCTCCTATCTATCTATCTATCTATCTATCTATCTCCTATCTATCTATCTATCTATCTATCTATCTATCTCCTATCTATCTATCTATCTATCTATCTATCTATCTATCTATCATCTATCTATCTATCTATCTATCTATCTATCTCCTATCTATCTATCTATCTATCTATCATCTATCTATCTATCTATCTATCTATCTATCTATCATCTATCTATCTATCTATCTATCTATCTATCATCTATCTATCAATCATCTATCTATCTATCTATCTATCTATCTATCTATTTATCATCTATCTATCATCTATCTATCTTCTATCTATCTATCATCTATCTATCTATCTCCTATCTATCTATCTATCTATCTATCTATCTATCTATCTCCTATCTATCTATCTATCTATCTATCTATCTATCTATCTATCTATCTATCTATCAATCATCTATCTATCTATCTATCTCCTATCTATCTATCTATCTCCTATCTATCTATCTATCTATCTATCTATCTATCTATCTATCAATCATCTATCTATCTATCTATCTATCTATCTATCTCCTATCTATCTATCTATCTATCTATCTATCTATCTATCTATCTCCTATCTATCTATCTATCTATCTATCTATCTATCTATCTCCTATCTATCTATCTATCTATCTATCTATCTATCTATCTCCTATCTATCTATCTATCTATCTATCTATCTATCTATCTATCATCTCCTGTGTTGTTCACACTGGGGCCCTTCAGCTGCTGTGACCTGGACTGGTATTACACTATACATTGCACTTCGCCCCTGTCATTGTCATCCGTCAAGTATATATTGGCTATAGATTGACTGACGTAAACCCGGCAGCAGATGTAGCAGAGCTAAGTTTGCCATATACCTCATGTAGCAGAGCTGAGTTTGCTGTATACCTCATGTAGCAGAGCTGAGTTTGCTGTATACCTCATGTAGCAGAGCTGAGTTTGCCGTATACCTCATGTAGCAGAGCTGAGTTTGCCGTATACCTCATGTAGCAGAGCTGAGTTTGCCGTATACCTCATGTAGCAGAGCTGAGTTTGCTGTATACCTCATGTAGCAGAGCTGAGTTTGCCATATACCTCATGTAGCAGAGCTAAGTTTGCCGTATACCTCATGTAGCAGAGCTGAGTTTGCCGTATACCTCATGTAGCAGAGCTGAGTTTGCCGTATACCTCATGTAGCAGAGCTGAGTTTGCTGTATACCTCATGTAGCAGAGCTGAGTTTGCCATATACCTCATGTAGCAGAGCTAAGTTTGCCGTATACCTCATGTAGCAGGGCTGAGTTTGCTGTATACCTCATGTAACAGAGCTAAGTTTGCCGTATACCTCATGTAGCAGGGCTGAGTTTGCTGTATACCTCATGTAGCAGAGCTGAGTTTGCTGTATACCTCATGTAGCAGAGCTGAGTTTGCCGTATACCTCATGTAGCAGAGCTGAGTTTGCCGTATACCTCATGTAGCAGAGCTGAGTTTGCCGTATACCTCATGTAGCAGAGCTGAGTTTGCTGTATACCTCATGTAGCAGAGCTGAGTTTGCCGTATACCTCAGAGTCTGCAGATAATATACAGGGCTGTTGATCTCTGTACAGACTGGCCTTGTTGTAGATAGAGTCTGGAATGTTAGAAATGTAGCAGAGCTGAGTTTGTCATTTGCCTGCTGGTTACATTGACCCTTGTCGCCCTGTGGTCACAGCTAGGGCTGTAGGAATGTTACAGATGTAGCAGAGCTGATTGCGTCATTTACCTAAGTGACACATATAGGCCAATAACAACAGCATGGGGACAGAGAAACGAATTTGCCGTATGTAGCAGAGTCGACTGTGTCATTTTATGCGTTGCGTCCTAAGTCAACCATACGTAGGACTGTTAAGATGCATGTTCTGGATGTAGCAGAGCTGATTGTGTCCTGTAACCCACTGACACATGAAGGCCAATAACAACACCAATGGGGACAGTTCATAGATGGTTATACTCAATAGAGACAGATGTAGCAGAGCTGACTGCGTCATTTAACCCACAACAACGCAGATACAGTATAAGGAAAGGTGGAACTAATCCATGACTTTAATGTTACAGATGTAGCAGAGCAGACTTGAGTCATGAGGAACCAGGACTACATCATGGGGACACTTTACTCTCAATAGACACAAGACTTTTACCGATGTAGCAGAGCTGAGTGTGTCATTTAACTCATTACATTGCCCATAAGCCCAACGTAGAGTCATTAAGGATAGAGACTGCGTACAACTAGACCAAGGCCGAGTTTTTCTGGTGTAGCAGAGCTTACTTTGTCATCCGTCACTACTCCCCATCACCCTGCAAGGTGTTGTCTGAGGTTTTCACATAGGACAGCAGTCAAGCCCATTATCTGCAGTGCACAATGACAAACTCAGCTCTGCTACATCTGCGTCTGGCTTACCGTGAAGCATCGTCTAGTTGTGGAGACGTTTGCTGCAGTGAACGTCATAAATCATTGATATTATAACTCACGGCGAAGTGTTTCGTTGTCAGATGTAGCAGAGCTGAGTTTGTCATTGAGCGCGGTGGCATTATTTATTGCGCTGTCCATCCAGGTGTGCGGTCTTACCTAGTGGTAAACCCGCGGTATGACCTAGCCCAGAACAGCAGAGCTGTAGTAGTAGCAGAGCCGCCCTGCAAAGTGTCATCAACAAGTGGCGAAGTTTACGGTATTGAGCGCTGGCTCGGGCAGAATACCGCAACAGTGTGTTCCTCTGCAGGATGTGTTTTCATTAGTGCATATCTAGATTTATGGCAGCGCAGCCTCGTGCCAAGCTGGAGCCCGCTCAAGACGCACGACAACTTAATATTCTAATGGCTCTTAGGTGCAATCGTCTACGCCGCAGCCTCGCTATCCGGCTGGATCTGCTTCCAAAACAAAACCGCCGCCACCGCTAACAGAAAAGCCTGTCAGGGACTCGAGGGGCGGGCGAGTGCAAGCTCTTGGGGTTCTGATTCCCATTGGCAGGATGATATTGCAGGTAGATCTGAGGGGTTACCTTAGTAAATGTGCGGGGGGAGGGGGGGCAGGGTCGTAGCTGACATAGCGCATCAATGTACCGAAATTGTGGACGCGAGTAAGAAGCTACTCTAAGACCCCGCCCACTGCTTGTAGGTGTGCTATCAGCCACCAACAGAGGGAGGCGCTCTAGCTGGGGTATAGTGCTTGTATAATGAATAGTCAGTTCACTTTCCTCTTTTTAATATTTTTTATTTGATTTATTATTATTATTATTATTATTATTATTATTATTATTAATAATGACAATTATTTATCTTTATTTTGCGTCGTTTCTTATTAATAATTATAATTACTAGTATTTGAATTTTAGATTATTATTATTTCATAATTTGATTTATAACTATTGTTTGTTATTTATATTAGTAACAGTAGAGCAGTAGATAGTAGTAGTAGGATTTGTAGTAGTAGCAGAAGTTGTAATAGTAGTAGTACAAGCAGATAGTAGTAGTAGGATTTCTAGCAGTAGATGGCAGTATTTGTAGTAGTTGTTGTAGTACATGGTCGAATCAATATTTGTAGTAGTAGATAGTATTTGTAGTAGGATTAGCAGCAGTAGATAGTAGTAGTAGTAGATAGTAGTAGTATGTGTAGTAGTAGCCATAGTAGATAGTAGAGAGTAGGATTTGTAGTAAGAGTAGCAGCAGTAGATAGTAGTAGTAGATAGTAGTAGTAGTAGTAGTAGTATGTGTAGTAGTCGCAGTAATAGATAGTAAAGAGTAGGATTTGTAGTAGGAGTAGCAGCAGTAGATAGTAGTAATAGCATTTGTAGTCATAGTAGCATCAGTAGATAGTAGTAGTAGTAGTAGTATTTGTAGTAGGAGTAGATAGTAGTAGCAGTAGATGGTAGTAGTAGTATTTGTTTATCTAGTAGTAGTAGCAGCAGATAATAGTAGCAGTATTTGTAGTAGCAACAGTACAAAGTAGTAGTAGTAGTATTTGTAGTAGGAGTAGCAGCAGTAGTAATAGCAGTAGATAGTAGAAGCAGTAGTAGTATGTGTAATAGTAGCTGTAGTAGATAGTAGAGTAGGATTTGTATTAGGAATAGCAGCAGTGGATAGTAGTAATAGCATTTGTAGTAGGAGTAGTAGCAGCAGATAGTAGTAGTAGTATTTGTAGTAGTAACAGTAGATATTTGTAGTAGGAGTAGCAGCAGTACATAGTAGTAACAGTACGTGTAACAGTAGATAGTAGTATCAATATTTGTAGTAGTAGCAGTGGATAGTAGTAGTAGTAGCATTTGTAGTAGTAGCAGTAGATAGTATCAATATTTGCAGTAGTACTAGTAGCAGCAGTAGATAGTAGTGGCAGTATCATTAGCAGTAGTACTTGTAGCATTACTATTACATTCGGTGTTGTTATTTATTCATTTATTATTATTATTATTATTATTATTATTATTATTCCTGATGTCTTTGTAAGCCCCTCCTCACATTCATGAATCCAGCGCCCCCATGTGACAGTAATGGTCGCCACTCGATCTGAGGTTGACTTCATGATCACATTAAGAGAAGAAATTGCGATTTGCTTTGCGTCTTTGTGCGGTTGTTGCAGACAGAACCGTCCGGATTAGAGAACCGTCAGGGATTTGTATAAATTAAAAAAATAACATGAAATTTAAAAATTGCAGAATGAAATGAAAGTCGGCCTGGACAGAAGTCTCCCCTCGGAGTTGTATCAGTCAGTCCATCAGATCTTGCAGATTCTCACTGATCCTTCCTCGCATTCGCTTCCTCCACCAGCTTCGTCTTCTGTAAATTTGGGGATTTTAAGGATAAAAAAATCATTCGGGAGCAGCTGTGAAATCCGTCTGTGAATCTCATTTTCTATTTTTCTTGTATGGGATGACGTCTGGGCTAATGGAGTTTCTTGTAATTCAGGATTGCAGTCATAAATGGAAAGCTAGAACAGCAGTGGAGACTGACACCTAAGCGGTTAATTAAAGGGAGCCCCTAATTCAGGACCATCATCCATGATTTGCTACGAAGAGTGTCATAGTATTTCTGGAAGACACCGTGTAGTACTTCGTTTTACCTGTGGAGGCAGTGTGGTGTCATGAAGCAGGTCCTTCTAGATTCCTATCTATGGTAGATCAAAGATGATCACGGGATTCCCGCAGTAGGACACCCTGTGATCGGCTTAATCTTGGGATCCCCCGTGGCTAATATTTTTGCTTTCAAACGGAATATATGCCCCTCCCACTTGTCACAGATTGAAACCAGTGCTCAAAAATTTGCAATCAGCGACTCCCCCCACTTGCCAAATTCTATCTTACATATTACAGCCGTAATAACTAGGGTTGAGCAATCGGGATCGGAAAAGATCGGATTCCGATCGGCGATCGAGTAAATTTCACGATCGTGATCAGAATTCCGATCTTTTCCGGCGGGATCAAGGTCAGAGGTTATCTCAAGATCGGCTCAACCCTACTCATGTATACATCATGAATAGGGTTGAGCGATCGGGATCGGGAAAAATCGGATCCCGATCGGCGATCGAGCAAATTTCACGATCGGGATCGGCTGGAAAATGATCGAAAATCGGATTTTAAAAACGATCCTAAAGTTTCAAGATCGGCTCAACCCCAGTAATAACCATTACATTCCACCACTGGGCTGAATTAAGCGAAGTGACATCATACGAGCTGCAGAGCAGAACTCAACCTTTTTTTTAATCTTAATTTCTTTACCCGTATTGTATATCAGGAGTCGTAGCAACAAGATAATGAGCACTCATTTGCATAGGAAATCAATTATAATGAGCTAAAACTTATTTTTATCCGCGCCATTCCAACGCGTTGACAGCTTTACCCAGCAGGCGGAGAGTCAGGCGCGGCGTTGTCGCCTATTGAGCTGACAATTATTACATTGACTTTCCTTAGAGGAGACTGGACCGCCTCGAGATCGCTACAGATAGTCACGCCGGGACGTTGCTGGTCTTGGCCACCGATCTCTGTGTTTATGGGTTGCGATGAGCTAATACTTGATACCGATCTCACTACCAAGAGCGGCGGAAAGAAACAAAACCCACTCACAGTCTTGTCTGATTTGGCCCAAGCGGGTGATAGAATTTGGGCCGAGAGTCAAAAAGGAGATTGTACATTATAAGCCTTTTATAGTATTTTTATAAAAGACAAAGGGGGAGGAGGGCGCTGACCCTGCGGGAGGCAGTGACCACTCCATTTATAGCATGGCATGTAAGTGACCGATCGTAGTCAGAACTGGCTCACTAGGAAGAGAACTATTTTTTAATGTTAATTGTTTGAAACAATTTTTGGTGATTTTTTTTTTAATAATTTTTTTATTTTTCATGTCACGTCTAGAAAAGATCGGATCCCGATCGGCGATCAAGTAAATTTCATGATCGTGATCGGGTTCCGATCCTACCTAAAAAAGATCGGGAACGGAATTCCGATCCCGATCACTCAACTTACCTGCACAGATCTGCTGCCGCTGCCGCTTCCCGTTCTTCTCGCTCCTCTTCTCTCTACTTCACATACCTTAGAGCGCCCTGCGAGCCCCTGCCTCCCTAGCCTAGTGTTAGAGATGCTGGGAGAAGGCGGGGCTTGTGGCTTAGGAGAGTGTGGGTGGGTACAGGGAGGGGAGACATGAGTGATGCACTCAAGTCTTCCCGCCCACACTCTCCTAAGCCACAACAAGCCCCGCCTTCTCCCATCATCTCTAACACTAGCCTAGGGAGGTGGGGGCACGCACGGCACTCTGAAGGCATGAGAAGAGGAGCGAGAAGAGCGGGGAGCGGCAGCGGATCTGTGCAGGTAAGTGGGGGCTAAGTAGTCGGGGGATTTTTTTTTAATCACTACACAGCATGGAGTCCAAAAATTGAAACAATTTTTGGACTCCATGCTTTGTAGTGAATAGGATCGTTTTTTAAAATCCGATCTTCGATAATTAAAAAAAATCCCATTGACTTGCATTGGGATTGGGATCGAGTTCGGATGGAAAATGATCGGAAATCGGATTTTAAAAACGTTCCTGAAATTTCAAGATCGGCTCAACTCAAGTCACGTCTAAATCCTGCAATGTTCACTCTGGCCACTAAACCTAATAATAGACCGGCACTTGCCAATTTCATAAGGCTTTCCATGCAGCAGTCAAACTCCTTTATACAGTCCTATGAAAAAGTTTGGGCACCCCTATTAATCTTAATCATTTTTAGTTCTAAATATTGTGGTGTTTGCAACAGCCATTTCAGTTTGATATATCTAATAACTGATGGACACAGTAATATTTCAGGATTGAAATGAGGTTTATTGTACTAACAGAAAATGCGCAATATGCATTAAACCAAAATTTGACCGATGCAAAAATATGGGCACCTCAACAGAAAAGTGACATTAATATTTAGTACATCCTCCTTTTGCAAAGATAACAGCCTCTAGTCGCTTCCTGTAGCTTTTAATCAGTTCCTGGATCCTGGATGAAGGTATTTTGGACCATTTCTTTCTACAAAACAATTCAAGTTCAGTTAAGTTTGATGGTCGCCGAACATGGACAGCCCACTCTCAAATGATCTGAAAACAAAGATTGTTCAACATAGTTGTTCAGGGGAAGGATACAAAACGTTGTCTCAGAGATTTAACCTGTCAGTTTCCACTGTGAGGAACTTAGTAAGGAAATGGAAGACCACAGGGACAGTTCTTGTTAAGCCCAGAAGTGGCAGGCCAAGAAAAATATCAGAAAGGCAGAGAAGAAGAATGGTGAGAACAGTCAAGGACAATCCACAGACCACCTCCAAAGAGCTGCAGCATCATCTTGCTGCAGATGGTGTCACTGTGCATCAGTCACCAATACAGCGCACTTTGCACAAATAGAAGCTGTATGGGAGACTGATGAGAAAGAAGCCGTTTCTGCACGTACGCCACAAATAGAGTTGCCTGAGGTATGAAAAAGCACATTTGGACAAGGCAGCTTCATTTTGGAAACAAAAATTGAGTTGTTTGGTTATAAAAAAAGGCGTTATGCATGGCGTCCAAAAAGAAACAGCATTCCAAGAAAAACACATGCTACCCACTGTAAAATTTGGTGGAGGTTCCATCATGCTTTGGGGCTGTGTGGCCAATGCCGGCACTGGGAATCTTGTTAAAGTTGAGGGTCGCATGGATTCCACTCAGTATCAGCAGATTCTTGAGAATAATGTTCAAGAATCAGTGACGAAGTTGAAGTTACGCCGGGGATGGATATTTCAGCAAGACAATGATCCAAAACACCGCTCCAAATCCTCAGGCATTCATGCAGAGGAACAATTACAATGTTCTGGAATGGCCATCCCAGTCCCCAGACCTGAATATCATTGAACATCTGTGGGATGATTTGAAGCGGGCTGTCCATGCTCGGCGACCATCTAACTTAACTGAACTTGAATTGTTTGTCCAAAATACCTTTATCCAGGATCCAGGAACTGATTAAAAGCTACAGGAAGCGACTAGAGGCTGTTACCTTTGCAAAAGGAGGATCTACTAAATATTAATGTCACTTTTCTGTTGAGGTGCCCATACTTTTGCACCGGTCAAATTTTGGTTTAATGCATATTGCACATTTTCTGTTAGTACAATAAACCTCATTTCAATCCTGAAATATTACTGTGTCCATCAGTTATTAGATATATCAAACTGAAATGGCTGTTATAAACACCAAAATATTTAGAACTAAAAATGATTAAGATTAATAGGGGTGCCCAAACTTTTTCATAGGACTGTATAACAGACAGGATTACAATAGAAGTTAGCACCTCTTTTCATAACACCACTGAGCCATCATTACATCACTACTGACAATAGATGATGTCACAGCTTATCGACTCCTCCTCCCTGCACAGAGCATGTCTAGAAAACTCTAACATAGACCTCAAGGAAACTATTGCTGCCTATGGCCATGATTATACTGTAAAACATATCACTAAATGTTGTGAGCAGAGGAGAAGCTCAGGCAAGATGGCCGCCCCATAATCATGTGTAGAAAGTAGAAGTAAAAAAAATCTATCATCCGAACATAAAAATAAATGAGAAAAAAGTGATAGATTTAATATATGGTTTTAATAAGTCAAAGAAGATTCTCTTGCAGTACTCCTCCTGACCTCCGGGAGTGCTGTTACAGGAAAATATAACCAGATATGAGCTATGTCATTTCCTACTGTGTCACCTAATACTAAAAATAAGTATTATAATGTGTTTCCATGTGACTATAATACCAGGACCAGGAGTTAGGCTCCACCCAAACCTGAGAACTCCGCCCACAATCTTCTGACTACTACCCTAGCTTGTTGCGTCTGTGTGGTGTATACGGTAACAGAAGCGTGACACATATTGTTCTTAATAAATTCCAGCAGGTGTTACATTACCGAGAAAGCTCCGAGCGTAAAATATACAGGACACGTAGAGTTAATTAAAGTTTATGTATTCCCTTAAGTGAGACAAGCTGTGCGGCGTACATTACATCAGATGGGAACTTTCTCCGTTTCACAAAATTTCCCTAAAACAGTCTCGCGCTGACGACAAACATGGTGCAAGCGCCGTTCGCTTCGTGGTCTCTACAGAACAGCAGTGAGCACAATAATATATACTGTATGCCCACTATATATCCATCTAAGGAGGATGTAGTGAGCATGCTTAGTGTACAGGGAGAGGGAGGAGGGAGGAGGAGCTGCAGTACCTACATCACTTATTGTTAATAAAGTGATAAAGTGTTAACTGTCATTGTAACACTACTCTGAGATAATAATGAAATGGGACCCTTACTGGTCATAAGAACGGGGTCCAGAGTGGTGGTCATACTTATAGTTGTCAAGCATGCACACTACTGCACTACTTCATTGTCTATGGTATAGAACCATATACTGCCCACTATATAGTCATCTATCCTTTACTATCTACTTCAGACTATTTAACAGGAGGATGTAGTGAGCATGCTTTGTGTGCAGAGATCACTGTACATAGAGAGGGGGAAAGAAGGAGAAGCTGTACTGTCGCCACCAGTTAATGATGTGTTAACTGTCATTGTAACCCTACACCTACTGATCACGGTAATGGGGTCCTGAGTGCGTGGAGATCAAGCATGCCCACTACTACTCCATACATTGTCTACGGGGCATATATAGATGGTCTAGTCCAGCTCCAGACTGTGAATGGGGTGGTTGTAAGGGGTGAATTTTATGAGGTTCACAATTCGAAAAAAATGGGGATTGGAAAATCTGATCCCTATGTTCGGTCCGAAACGGAAGTACAATTATACTCTGGGGTCTGCTAATAATCGGAGGCCGGGGGGATGTGCAAAAATGGGAAAAAAAAAACACTTGGTCACCTTTCCTACATTCTGCTGGGGCATCTTATGATGTTGGGGTCCGCCAGGTCTCCCTGTGATTGGGCCTCTGTGATCATGTTAAAGTTAATGCCCCCACATGACAGGACCTGGGGACAGAAGACAAGGCGGACAGCTGGGAAGAAGACCAGAATGTTGGAGGAAGCCACCACAGAGACCAGGAAAATGAATTTTTTTTTTCATTACTGGCCCAAATCTGATTTCCAATCATTTTCCAGCCAATCCGGATCGTAATCGTGAAATTTGCTCGATCACCGATCGGGATCCGATCTTTCCCGATCGCTCAACCCTAGTCAATGCTTCTCTATTGGGAAAAGTCACTTTTAGGGCTAAGCCGATCTTGAAATTTCAAAATCCAATTTCCCATCATTTTCCGGCCGATCCCGATCATGAAATTTGCTCAATCCCTGATCGGGATCTGATCTTTCCCGATCCCGATCGCTCAACCCTACCCAAGAGTGTAATAACCTATTTTCATTGGATTCATCCAAGGTAAACTCCAAAAATTTTGGTTATGGCCAAACCCAAAATTTTTTGAAAATGGCCTTCCCTTCTTATACTCCCAGAGACTCGAGTAGAATAGCCAATGTTTTTGGATTCCTCCTAGGTCAACTCTAAAAATTCCAGGTACGGCCAAACCCCAAATTTTTGGAAATGGCGTCCCATCGTTATTATACCTCCAGAGGCACAAGAGTGTTAGAGTACAATAACCAACTTTGGTGGTTTCGTCCAAAGTGAACATCAAAAATTTGGGTAAATCCAAATCCCAAGTTTTCGGAAAACTAATAACTAGGGTTGAGCGATCGGGATCGGCTGGAAAATGATCAGAAATCAGATTTTAAAATCAATCCTGAAATCTCAAGATCGGCTCAACCCTACTGTATATATAATATACAATTAGGGTTGAGCGATCGGGATAGGGAAAGATTGGATCCTGATCGGCGATCGAGCAAATTCCACAATCGGGGATCGGCTGGAAAATATTAAAAAATCGGATTTTGAAATCTGAAGATCGGCTCAACCCTACTGTCTATATAATATATAATTAGGGTTGAGCGATCGGGATCGGGAAAGATTGGATCCTGATCGGCGATCGAGCAAATTCCACAATCGGGGATCGGCTGGAAAATATTAAAAAATCGGATTTTGAAATCTGAAGATCGGCTCAACCCTACTGTCTATATAATATATAATTAGGGTTGAGCGATCGGGATCGGGAAAGATCGGATCCCAATCGGCGATTGAGCAAATTTCACGATCGGGGATCGGCTGGAAAATGATCGGATTTTAAAATCGATCTTGAAATCTCAAGATCGGCTGAACCCTACTCGTAACTCTTCTCTAGTACTGAACTAGTGCCCGTGATCGGTAGGGGTCCCATCAGTTGGACCCCCGTCCATTATACACTTATTTATATTTTCCTATGGATAGGGCCCAATATCTTTATGACAACTCTGACCCCGGGGCAGGAAGTGTTGCCATAGGGACCTCTACCTCGGAACGGTCGGGGCACGTGATGTACTAAGACTTTAGATGAGTAGATTTTGCTCTTCTGTCCATTGAGTGGAAGCGACATCTCCTTCTCACGAAATTACGCCCTGGCTTCGGTACAGAACGTTCCCACCAGAATTAAACCCATGGACTGAAATGAGTTCATCGGCCCGCATTACTCCGTAGGTTGCTGCGTACCCGTCTAAACAAAGAGCTGCCTTTTAACCCTGTAGTGTGCGGTGCGTTCCTGCAGTCTACGCCGCGAGACACCTGATGCCTCATTAACTGGAATTATCTGCCTGGCATGTCATCTTCCCAAGTAACCTTGTTAGTTCTGGGTGAGCAGCCTGTAGAGGGTGCGGACTGACTACACCGAGCGGCACGTGGGCAACCTGGAGACTACTTTCATGTACGGACCCATGAGACGAGACCCAGATGATGGAGACGGGGGAGAAGGGGCGTCCGTGAAGCTGCAGAGAGGATGGATCCACCTCCTTCTACCCTGCAAGTTTATGACTAATGCTCCACTGATGATTTGGGCTGAGCTGTAATACCAAGCACAGCCACGAGGGCAAAGGGGCGCCGTTACTGGAAAAAAAAAATCTTTATATTTTAAGATTAGGGTTGAGCCGATCTTGATATTTCAGGATTGATTTTAAAATCGGATTTCCGATCATTTTCCAGCCGATCGCGATCGTGAAATTTGCTCGATCACCAATCGGGATCTGATCTTTCCTGATCCCGATCGCTCAACCCCAATTGTATATTATATATACCGTAGGGTTGAGCCAATCTTGAGATTTCAAAATCCGATTTCTGATCATTTTCCAGTCGATCACGATCATGAAATTTGCTCGATCGCCGATCGGGATCTGATCTTCCCCGATCCCAATTGCTTAAGATATTCCCTTTATTTTAAGAAAGGGAAACTGGTTCAGAAAAATTAAAGGGGGTATTTATTGACTTACCTGGGCCGGCCGGGGGGGGGGGGGGGGGGTGTTTCAGCAATGTCATGACCCCCGAGGCAACGTTTGGATCCGCCCCACCCCCTTCCCAATCTCACAGATAATTAACTAGAGTAAAGCCAGATGCTATAGTGTCGAACAACTATATGGAAACCATAAGCAAGTAGGCCTGTTGTTGCTGATAGTATAGAGTCGTGTCTTCGCTGTAGCCCTTTCCTGTCATTTATTTGCATTTATTTTCGATTAATAGGATTAATAAGCAGCAGCACCTCCTACTTGTTGACGGTTTCCAAATAGATATAGCTGATTTATTTTTAATATAATGTACAGAATTCAGCAAAAAGCAATAAAAATTTATGAAAAAGGTTTTTGGGACATTTTTTGACTACAGAAATTATTAATAATGGGTCTTCCCTGTATTAAAGGGGAGGGGCCTATAATTTTGTGACCACCTAATACCGAAAATGCACTACCGGGCACAGTCAGAGCAGTATACGTGTGAACACGGCTCCTTTGTGGCCCTGAGTCATCCTTATTTTTCAAGTTTATTTTAATATGTATATGGAACCCATCAGCAAGTAGGCTGGTTGTTGCCGATAACAAATTCTCCTGTGTTGGCTGTAGGTGTGGTTAACCAATGTCAGGTATTCATTTGTATGTGTTTGTTAGTAATAGGATTAATAAGCTCAGCAGCAGTTACCTACTTGTTGATGGTTTCCAAATATTATTTTTTCTAAAATATCAGATTTTTTTCATGTATTGCACAGAATTCCGCAAAAAGCAATAAAAAGTTGCTTTTTCTAAACATTTTTGGACTATAGAAGTTAATTATAGGGGGGTCATCACTGTTTTAAGTGTCTAATCCCCGCGTGTAGCAGCAGTCACAGTAATAATAGTACATGTGTGAACGCGGCTTTGTGCAGTACTAGTGCACTGAGTCATCCCCCCCTAGAGCGGGCTTAGAATTAAACCGTACTTGACGTATTTCGGGACGGCAGATCAATTCACGCCACGCGCCAGAGACGTCAGAGGAAGAGACGGGCGTGCGTCAATGATCAGACACACTGAGAACTTTATATGGAAAACATATCAGTACTCAGCTTTCCCACACTCCTGAACGTGTATCTAACGTGTTTCCTAATCCCATTCCGTAGCAAAACAAGGCGGGTTTGTCATTCTGGAATCTGGGAAAGCTGGGTGACATCCCACATGACTGTTTAGTCCAGGGGTCTCAAACTCAATTTACCCGGGGGCCGCTGGAGGTAGAGTCTGGGTGAGGCTGGGCCGCATCAGGTTTTCCCAATTTTTTTTTTTCTAAAAGTCGCCATATTCCGACAGCCGTAACTTTTTTATACGTCTGTGTACAGGATTGTGTAGGGCGTCTTTTTTTGCGGGGCCGGGTGTACTTTTCAGTTCTACCATTTTCGGGAAATCTTATTGCTTTGATCACTTTTTATTCAAATTTTTATCAGAATCAAAACTGTGAAAAAACGGCGGTTTGGCACTTTTTACTATTTTTCCCGCTACGGCGTTTACCGTACAGGAAAAATATTTGTATAGATTTGTAGAGAGGGCGATTTCGGACGCGGGGATACCTAATGTGTATGTGTTTCACAGTATTTAACTACTTTTATATTTGTTCTAGGGAAAGGGGGGTGATTTGAATTTTTAATACTTTTTATATTTTCTTTATTATTTTTTTACTTTTTATTTATTTATTTTTTTTTGCATTTATTAGACCCCCTAGGGGGTGTTGAACCCCAGGGGGTCTGATCACTAATGCAATGCATTACAATGCTAATGCATTGCAAAAAATCATCCTTTCTTTTGCAGGCTGCATAGAGCGAAAAGAGCAAAAGAAAGAATTTGCAGACAAGCCTGGGAGCCTTGTAAAGAGGTTAATGCCTCCGATCGGTCCCAGGACTGATCGGAGACATTAGCGCCGGTTGTCTACTGCTTAAAGCAATAGACACCCGGCGGCTATGGCGGCTGCCCGGCTCCCGGGCGGCCATCATAGTTACACACCCGGCATGCGCCATACTATTACGGCGGATGTCCGCGGGGGCCACAAACTGTTGTCCCGAGGGCCGTCAGTTTGAGACCCCTGGTTTAGGTAGCTTTCACTATCAGGATCTTGAAAAAGATGTCTTGGTTGGAGTTGTAATGGTGTCAATTCTATATGACTATAATGAAGGTTAGGCAGAGAAAATCCCCCCATAGACAACGGTTCAGCCTATAGATAGTTGTTAATGTTCTTGTCTCCCCTACAGCAGGATTTGGGTTTCCCATGTCCCATCCTCTCCTATATATACCTCCGACTGCCCTGCGTTGAGGGAAAATCTATATGAAACACAAGTACAGCAGCTTTGGGACCCGTCACTTGTCTTGTGCCGAACCCAACCTGTCAGTACCCATTGAGTGTATTTTGGAGCCCACCACCATAGCTTAGTTCTTATATTCTGAGCCGCCTCCAGTCATTCCATACTATTAAGATCCCACTCAAGGTGCCCATTAGTGACTACGGTTGGGTACCTGCCAATTTTCTTTAAGAAGCTGTTACACTCCTCCATCTAGAAGATGCTCCCTCGAGCCTTGACTATTTCTCACGTTCCGTGCAGGTACTACGCCACGTCCTCACATCCCGCTAATTGCCGGCAGATACTTATCATTATGATATATTGTGAACGTGGGGAGGGTAATTAGTGAAAATCTGGCAACGTGATTATCCAAGAGCGCTGCTCCGGCCTAGGAATGTGTGCTCCATGTTCTCGGAAATTATCACTCCCGTGTCATGTGAGGGAGTGGGGGATTCAAGGGTGGCCTAATCTTACTTGGTTTCCTTAAAGGAAAGATTTTAGAAAAAACGTACGCCCCAGGAGACTACTGGAAAAACGGGAGACCCCAAAAGAGATGTCATTCTTTTGGGTTCCGCTAAACTCTCCCAGAAGTTGTGCCACGAGATGGTGTCTATTTTGGCCACAGTGGTGGAAACGTTCTCAGACCACAACGGGTTTGTATTATTGTATGGTCTTCTTTTGTCTGTGGGGTTTGGGTGGTGTCCAGTTGGGATTTTTTGGGGAATCTGTGGACTGAGGAGGACCCTGTAGAAAGGAATGGTCTAAGGTCTGTATTGATAGTGGGCCTGGTCTGGGGTCTGTATAGATGGGGGTATGCTCTGAGGTCTATTTATGGGTCTATTCTGGAGATTGTATTGTTGGGGATCTGGATTATTCAAGATGTTCAAGTCTTGGGTATGTCGTTATAGCGGTCTTTTCTGAGGTCTATGTAATCTGGTCCGGGATGGTGGGAGATTCCATGATGGACATCAAGGACAACCTAATCTTTCAGAGTTTCATTCAAAGACAACTCAGTGGATTTGGTCGGGAGTCTGTTTAGATAGTGGTCCCGTCTTGGGTCTGTATGGATAGGGGGTCCGTGTAGATGGGGAGTCTGGTCTGGGTTCTATATAGTTGGGGAGTCTAATCTGGGGTCTGTATAGTTTGGTGTGCAAAGTCTATATAGATGTATGGGTCTGGTTTTGGATCTATATAGATAGAAGGTCGGGTGTGAGGATTATTTAGATTGGAGTCTGACCTCGGGGTCTGGTCTGAGGTCTGTATGGTTGAAGGATCTGGTCTGGGGTTTATATAGATGGAAGGGTCTGGTCTGAAGGCTAAATAGATTGGGTTCTTAGGTATGTTTAGAAGGGTCTGGTCTGAGGTCTACATAGTTGAAGGTCAGGAGAGAAGGTTCTGGTCTAAGTCCGTATAGATTTGGGTTTGATCTTAGGTCAAATTATATGGGTTGAGTCTGAGGTCTATATAGATGGAAGGGTCTGGTCTGAGGTATATATAGATGGAAGGGTCTGGTCTGAGGTCTGTATAGATGGGAGGTCTTGTTTTGAGGACTAAATAGATTGGGTTCTTAGGTATGTTTAGAAGGGTCTGGTCTGAGGTCTGCATAGTTGAAGGTCAGGAGAGAAGGTTCTGGTCTAAGGTCTATATAGATTTGGGTTTGATCTTAGGTCAATTTTTATGCGTTGAGTTTGAGATCTATATAGATGGAAGGGTCTGGTCTGGGATCTATATAGATGGGAGGTCTGGTCTGAGGTCTGTTTAGATAGGAGGTCTGGTCTGAGGCCTATATACATGGGAGGTCTGGTCCTGAGTCTATATAGATAGGAAGTCTGGTCTGGGGTCTATATAGATGGGGGGTCTGGTCTGAGGTCTATATAGATGGGGGGTCTGGTCTGAGGTCTATATAGATGGGGGGTCTGGTCTGAGGTCTATATAGATGGGAGATCTGGTCTAAGGTTTATATAGATAGGAGGTCTGGTCTGAGGCCTATATACATGGGAGGTCTGGTCCTGAGTCTATATAGATGGGGGGGTCTGGTGTGAGGTCTATATAGATAGGAAGTCTGGTCTGGGGTCTATATAGATGGGGGGTCTGGTCTGAGGTCTATATAGATGGGGGGTCTGGTCTGAGGTCTATATAGATGGGGGGTCTGGTCTGAGGTCTATATAGATGGGAGATCTGGTCTAAGGTTTATATAGATAGGAGGTCTGGTCTGAGGCCTATATAGATTGGGTTCTGTTTATAGGGGTCTGGTCTGAGGTCTATATAGATGGGGGGTCTGGTCTGAGGTCTGTTTAGATGGGGGGTCTGGTCTGAGGTCTATATAGATGGGGGGTCTGGTCTGAGGTCTGTTTAGATGGGGGGTCTGGTCTGAGGTCTATATAGATGGGGGGTCTGGTCTGAGGTCTGTATAGATGGGAGGTCTGGTCTGAGGTCTATATAGATGGGGGGTCTGGTCTGAGGCCTATATAGATGGGGGGTCTGGTCTGGGGTCTATATAGATGGGGGGTCTGGTCTGAGGCCTATATAGATTGGGTTCTGTTTATAGGGGTCTGGTCTGAGATCTCCATAGTTGAAGATAAGGAGAGGAGGATCTGGTCTGGTCTAAGGCCTATATAGATTGGAGTTTGTTCTGGGGTTCTGGTCTTGGGGTTGTATATCTGAGGGATCTGGTCTGAGATCTACATGGTTGGGACCTGGGCTTGTATAAAGGGGTGGGGTCTGTTTGATTGGATCTGTATAAGGGGATCTGGTGTGTGGCCTGTATTCATATGTAATATTTTTGTTGGGGGTGTGCCCTATATAAATAAGCAGGGTGACAATGTGTCACAGATAGGGTTGAGCGATTGGGATCAGGAAAGATCGGATCCCGATCGGCGATCGAGCAAATTTCACGATCGGGATCGGCTGGAAAATGATCCGATTTTAAAATCGATCCTGAAATCTCAAGATGGGCTCATCCCTAGTCCCCGATATAAGATGCCGATATACACCCGCTGCTTTGTGGGTAGAGAAGGAGGCCGGGAGATCTCACTGCATTCGCTACTGAAGTAAATTTATCCTCTGGATATAATTCGATTCCGGATTATCCGAAAAATTCAAAAATGTCTCAGCCATTGTAAAATACCAAAAATCCTCAGCTCAGAAAACCCAAATTTCCTTTAAGCCGCACTGACTCGCCGATAGAGAAGAAGGCCGGGAGATCTCGCAGCGTTACATGAATGTGAAGCCGATCCGCACATGATTTCGGTATGATTAGATTTCAAAAAATTCACAGATGTCTTCGCATTTGGAAAATACCAAAAATTCTCGAAAAGAGAAAAATTTCAATGATTTCTCCCCCACAATATTGTCGTTGACACTTATCCGACGGTGCCCAGAGCCGCGAAGGGGAAATTCGCCCAGATTAGGAGAGGGAATCACGGGGTTAAACGCTGGGATACGGTATATTTTTAGCCTTCAAAGGCTCCTGAAGCTTATACACTGAAGATGAAAACACAAGCCAGACAGACTAAAGTATACATGAGAAATGCTTCCCCCATTCTTTGAAGAGCGGCAGGAACAGCTGGTGGATTCCGAGGGGACCTTGTTTATCTCACTTATACGCTGAAAACTTAATGTCTCTAAAAATCCCTATTTACCGGGTAATGGGGGGGGGGGGGAGGCAGGTGGGGGCGGCCAAACTACCGCAGGGAGAACAGGTCCACTGACCACGGATAGACTCGTCACCAGATATACTATATGGCAGTATAGATTACCGTTATGTCTTCACTGTACAGCACAATTATCTATGCACTCTATGGCGGTGTTATGTAAAATTATATAATACACGTATTCCCTGAGTGTATGGCACAATTTGTTATGCACTATATGGCAGTATTATGTAAAAATATATAATACTGTTATATACTGGCTGTATAGCACAATATGCACTATATGGCGGTATTATATATTATTCTTATTCCCTGACTGTATAGTACAATTTCTTATGTACTATATGGCGGTATTATGTAAAAATACATAATACTCTTATACCCTGACTGTATAGCACAATTATCTATGCACTATATGGCGGTGTTATGTAAAATTTTATAATACTCTTATACCCTGACTGCATGGCACAATTTCTTATGTAGTATATGGCAGTATTATGTGGCGCTGTAGAGTACTGTTATGTCCTCTTTGAACAGCACAATTATCTATGTTCTATACGGCGATATTTAGAGATGAGCAAACAGCCGTTTCAAATAGCACACTCCCATAGAAATGAGTGGAAGCGGCCGACACGCAGACTTTGCCAGCAGCCGGCCGCTTAACCCCCCCACGTGCCAACTATGTCCATTCATTTCTATGGGAGTGTGCTGTTCGAAACGGCTGTTTCGAATAGTGTTCGCTCAGCTCTAGTGGTATTATGTAAAAGTATATAATACTGTTATACACTAACTGTATGGCACAAGTTGTTATGCACAATATGGCGATATTATGTAAAAATATATAAAACTGTTATACACTGACTGTATGACACAAGTTGTTATACACTATATGGCGGTATTATGTAAAATCATATAACACTCTTATACCGTGACTGTATGGCACAATTTGTTATGCACTATATGGCGGTATTATATAAAATATATAATACTGTTATACACTAACTGTATGGCACAAGTTGTTATGCACTATATGGCGGTATTATATAAAATATATAATACTGTTATACAGTAACTGTATGGCACAAGTTGTTATGCACTATATGGCGGTATTATATAAAATATATAATACTGTTATACAGTAACTGTATGGCACAAGTTGTTATGTACTATGTGGCGGTATTATATAAAATCACATAATACTCATACCGTGACTGTATGGCACTATTTGTTATGCACTATATGGCAGTATTATGTAAAAATATATAATACTGTTATACCCTAGCTGTATGGCACACTTTTTCGTGTACTATATGGTGGTATTATGTAACACTTTATAGTACAGTTAAACCCTGACTGTATAGCTCAATTATCTATGCAGCATATGGCAGTATTATGTAAAATTATATAATAGTGTTATAACCTGACTGCATGCCACAATTTTCTATGCAGTTTTGATGGCAGTATTATGTGTCGCTGTATAGTACTATTATATCTTAATTGTATGGCTCTGTTATCTGCACACTATGTAGCAGTATACAATACTCTTATGTTTTCATTGCACAGCTATGTGTACACTGTATGACAGTATTAGTTAGGGTTCTGAGAGGCGATGGTATCTTCGTAAATCAGCCGAACTCCCGTGCACCAAATGGAGATCTACAGCAGTATTTCAGGAGGGGAATGTGCTGACTTTGCAGGAGGCAGTGACCCCTCATATGATGATGTCAGTGAGGACTGGGCTGTAAGTAACAGGGACAGTGTCATGGTGTGAGGAGGGGAATGTGGACAAATGGAAAAGAGCCTTCCAGCAGCACAGAGTATTTTGTTATGTACAGCAGAGCTGAGTTTGAAGTGGGGTCTTCCTGGGTCTCCTACCATACAGTCCCTTCTCATTCAGACGCTGACACTGGATAGTACGGGGTGACACTGTTGTACCCTCGGACTGCAGGGCAGCTGGAACTTGTTTGGATGTTAGTCGAGGTTCTTTATCCACCATCTGCACAATCTTGCGGTGAAATCTCTGGTCAATGTTTCTTTTCTGTCCACATCTAGGGAGGTTAGCCACAGGGCCATGGGCTTTACACTTCTTACTGACACTGCGCACGGTAGACACAGGAACATTCAGGGCTTTGCAGATGGACTTGTAGCCTTGAGATTGCTCACGCTTCCTCACAATTTTGCTTCTCAAGTCCTCAGACAGTTCTTTGGTCTTCTTTTTTTTTCTCCATGCTCAATGTGGTCACACAAGGACACAGGACAGAGGTGGAGTCAACTTTAATCCATTTCAACTGGCTGCAAGTGTGATTTAGTTATTGCCGCCACCTGTTAGGTGCCTCAGGTAAGTAACAGGTGCTGGTAATTACATAAATTAGAGAAGCATCACATGATTTTTCAAACAGTGCCAATACTTTTGCAATCATTTTCTGGAAGAACACGAGTATTATCTGACAGAATCGCAGGGGTGCCAATACTTTTGGCCAACACTGTAGAACTGCACAGCCTGAGAGCGAATGGACCGATTCGACTCTGCTACATGCGTGAATTTCGGCAGTAGGTTCTAGCAACGGCAAAATTTGCGACGTTGAAGCCGTATCTTCGCTCCCGATGTCTTAGATACCTGCCAGCCCCTCTCAAGGCTGACAACCCCCCCCCCCCACCAAGTATCAAACTTCCTCCTGATAATTGTGACCTATATGGAAAAGAATAATCTATTCCGGTCCCGTTACCATGGAGATAAAGAGCGGAGAACATGGGGACTCCATACCAGAGCAATTTGTCCTGCTGTTCTCCATGACAGAAGAGACACTATTCAATCCACACGGAGATGTCTCCTTGGGTGGGAATGTGGAGAGATACTTCATCATGGCCGACACTGATGGTGGGGGGGGGGGGGTCAATTCTTGGGGGTGTAAAAAGTTGCCGTGAATGACGCCAAATGTATATAACATAGATATCATCAATCATATCTTCTATCAGGGCTCACGTAATATCCAGTTTAGGTCTAGATGTAGCAGAGCTGAGTTTGTTGTGTGCCATGGTTCATGATACCTGGATAGGTCACATTGGACTTCAGTTAACCCTAAAACAACAAACCCAAACGTAACCGTAACTAACATTATTGTGGTATCAGCGGTGACAAAGCCAACTCTGCTGTTCCGGGGCCCTATTGTACATTCCAGCGCACTGTTTAGTAGCCACATTATCTGTATCCGCTACTAATGAGAAACATGAACTGGAACGGCTCCAGACCTCGCATGAACCTAAGGAAACCGTATTGTGAAATGAGAATGGGCTGGAGAACAATGTACCTCATGGGGGCGTCACACGGCGTCAGAGGGGCTCCATACAGGGTCTGTGCACATGACAGTGCCATGTGAAGGAGGCCTTAAAGGGATTCTACCATTAAAATCGAATTTTGTGTCGGTCACACGTAGGAATAGCTTTAAGAAAGTCTATTCTTCTCCTACCTTTAGATGTCTTCTCCGCGCCGCCGTTCCATAGAAATCCTGGTTTTCGTGTGTATGCAAATGAGTTCTCTCGCAGCACTGGGGGCGGACCCCAGCCATCAAACAGCCATGGGTGCGGCCCCAATGCTGCCAGAGAACTCTCCAGCGCCACCTCCATCTTCTTCAGGAACTGCCTCTTCACAAGTATTCTTCCTGCGCTGGCGATCAAACTTCTAGGCCTGCGCATGTCCACAGGACACAAGAAAAATGGCCGCTTACACAGTAAGTAATCGTGTGGCGCGATCAGCTCTGCCCGAGGCTTAGAAGTTTGACCGCCAACACCGGAAGAAGACTTGTGAAGAGGCAGTTCCTGAAGAAGATGGAGGCGGCGCGGGAGAGTTCTCTGGCAGCATTGAGGCCACCCCCATGGCTGTTTGAGCGCTGGGGCCCGCCCCCAGTGCTGCAAGAGAACTCATTTGCATACCGATGAAAACCGGGATTTCTATGGAACGGCGGAGCAGAGAAGACATCTAAAGGTAGGAGAAGAATAGACTTTCTTAAGGCTATTCCTACGTGTGATAGACCAAAAAAATTGATTTTAATGGTAGAATCCCTTTAAAGCCAGAGACAGCTGAGGAGTTGGGTTTAGCTAGAGATGGAGGATCTCACAGTGCTCGGCCTCCATACAGACAGTGCAGTGTGAAATAGATGTATCATATCTATCTATCTCCTATCTATGTATCTATCTATCTATCTTCTATCTATCTCCTATCTATCTATCTATCTATTTCCTATCTATCTATCTATCTATCTATCTATCTATCTATCTTCTATCTATCTCCTATCTATCTATCCATCTATCTATCTATCTATCTATCTCCTATCTATCTCCTATCTATCTCCTATCTATCTATCTCCTATCTATCTATCTATCTATCTATCTATCTATCTATCTATCTATCTATCTATCTATCTATCTCATATCTATCTATCTCCTATCTATCTATCTATCTATCTATCTATCTCCTATCGATCTATCTATCTATCTATCTATCTATCTATCTATCTATCTCTCTATCTATCTATCTATCTATCTATCTATCTCATATCTATCTATCTCCTATCTATCTATCTATCTATCTATCTATCTATCTATCTATCTATCTATCTCCTATCTATCTATCTATCTATCTATCTATCTCCTATCGATCTATCTATCTATCTATCTATCTATCTATCTATCTATCTATCTATCTCTCTATCTATCTATCTATCTATCTATCTATCTCATATCTATCTATCTCCTATCTATCTATCTATCTATCTATCTATCTATCTATCTCCTATCTATCTATCTATCTATCTATCTATCTATCTATCTATCTCCTATCTATCTATCTATCTCCTATCTATCTATCTATCTATCTATCTCCTATCTATCTATCTATCTCCTATCTATCTATCTATCTATCTATCTATCTATCTATCTATCTATCTATCTATCTTTCTATGTATCTCACATGGATATATCTATAATCCTTCCCCTCCTTTGACTTCATACACAAGCCATCTGACTACCAGTGATTATTGGCTGAGGTTTCCTAATCTTTGGACATCTGGCCGCCGGCCTCTCCCCGTGTTTCTTTCTCTCCTTCTTCTGATATTTGCCCCCGCAGTGTACAGAACATGTGTTGTGTATTTGCACTTTATTGGTTACACGGGTTTATCGCACCGTATACGTCCCCTCTGTCACAGTATAGCCAGAGGCGGACGTTCCAGCCACAGCCTCCCCTCTGTATGTGCCCTCAGGACTAGACTGTATATCATCATTATTCGGAGAGAACATTATAAAATATTAATGTATATGATAAAAACAACATGTGGTTTGTGCTGCGGTTCAGGCCGGGGCTGCGCGGTGCGTGACATGCATGTATTTCGATACTGAGGGCTTGGAGCAAGGATTCTTAAAGGCTACGTCCATCTTCTCATCCTTTTTTATCGTCCTAGTGAACCAAAAATGGAAGCTAAAGCTTATTTATTGGTAGAATAGATGAAAAATGCCGTGTCGTTTTGTGTATTCAGCTCCTCTGCAGGCGTATAGGTTGCCATAGTATCAGACAACAAACACCCTATGTAGTCAGCTCTTATAGTGATTTTTTTTTCCATCCATCCAGCTGTTCATGTGTCCTAAGGGTGCAGATAAAGTTGAAATAGGTACCTGCCACCTGGAGCAGCGGGACAGCACCCGGAATACTGGACTGTCCCCCTCCATCCCTATGGTTTAGCCTGTTAAGCTGTTAACCCATGCGGGCCAAGGCCCCAGAACCCCCAAATATTGGCAACAACCGTAACGTGCAAAGAAAATCTCTTGAAAACCTCAAAGGATGGAGTTAATTCCTTAGAAAAGAACCTGTGGGAACCTTGGCAGCCGCTCAAGCTTATCCCACCAGCCAGCTGTGAGGAGTTAATGCATCCCCTAAAGGTCTGCAGGTGACATACGGGCTGTAGAAAGCACAGGCCATTATGTACATACGTGTAGTGCAGCCGTGAATCTTGTGTAACACGCATATTTTTTGTGTTTTTATTGATTTTTGTTCATTCTGTCTGACCTCACATCATGAGCCATACTAGAGAGACTGTAACATGAACCTCCTGCCCCCTCTCACAGCAAAAAGTTCCCAGACACACAAAGAAATTGCAGCTGCATCCCCATCCTAATCTGTATGCTTTGTTGTCGTTGTCTTCCATCCCTCTCCCCTCTCGCAGCATATATTGTCACAAACAGAAAGACACTGCAGCTCCATCTCCCTCCTTCCTGTCTGCTCTTTACTGTAGATATATTGCTTTTAATAGTGAGAAAGTATAACCTCCATATCTGTATTTTTCTGCCTTTCCCTCACATCATGAGCCACACATTCGGAGCCGTAGAGAGGGTAATACTCCCCTTCTCACAACATCTCCATCCTTCGTGTCTTCTCTTTACTGTATATTGGATCCTTTAGATACAAAGGAGGGGTAGCCTACATATTGGTGTCATTTTTCCCCTTTCCACACACTCTGAACTGGAGAAATTGTAGAATGATCCTCTCCTCCCCTCTCACAACATGCAGTATCAAAAACTAAGAGAGACTGCAACTCCATCTCCCTCCTCCCTGTTTACTCTTCAATGGAAATGTCACCTGTATACAGTATATGTGTCTTTTTACTCTTTCACTTGCATTATGAGCCACACACTATACATCAGTGAAGCTAACTTGTCTCCCCCCTCCCCTCTCACAGCATAGTTGTACACACACACACACACACACACACACATAGAAGTTGCAGATAGATCCTTATTTAAACCTGTATATTTTGTGGTTTCTTTAATCCATTTCCATTATTCTACAGCAAATAGTATCACAAACTCAAAGAGAAATTGCTACATCTCCCCCCTCCCTGTCCACTATATACTGTGTTAAATTAGATGTATCCTATGGACACTGAGGAGGTGTAACCTGCATAGCTGTATCTTTTCTTTCCTTTCCTCACATCATGAGCCATACACTATGCACCAGAGAGACTGTAACATAACCCCCTCCTCCTTCTTCCCCTCTCACAGCATGCAGTTCCAAAAACCCAAAGAGAAACTGCAGCTACATCTCCCTCCTTCGTGTCTCTCTCCTATTTACGGTTAATGAATCAGATAGATGCTGAGGAGGTTTTACCTACTAATGTGTGTCTCCCCCACTCCACCCTACATCATACACCACACACTCTGAGCCAGAGAACTATAACATTACTATTCCCTTCTCCCCTCTCACAGCATGTAATTTCACTGACATAGGGAGAAACTTCAGCAGCATCCCTTTCCTCCTTCTCAACTATTTTCACTAGAAACTATAACATTACTCCTCCCTTCTCCCCTCTCACAGCATGCAGTTTCACAGACATAGAGAGAAACTGCAGCAGCATCCCCTTCCTCTTTCTCAACTATTTACACTAGATCATCTATAGTGGGTGCAGAAGTAGCAATCACTCCTAGGTCCTGGAGCCTAAGGGGTCCCAAAGCTTTCTCTACAACATAAGAAGACACCAGTATTATATATCTCAAATGATGCATGGGGGCCCCATTATATATTTTGCATTGAGACCCGCAAGCTTCACGTTACACCTCTGCACTAGATATATGCTTTGGTTACTAAGAAGGTTTTAGAATATTTCAGAGAACTTACAAACAGGAGCTACAGGCTGCTGGAAGATAACGCTGAGCGAACGCCGCGGCTCCCCTCACATTTTGCACTTGCTGGATTTTTTTGGTGCCTGAGGAGATTTCTGAAAAATTGCAGAGAGTCTGAAGACAAGTACAAGGCAGAGATGAGTGAATCGATTTGTAACAAATCAAATTTATTATAATTTTCTCAAAATATTTCAGATTCTGGCAAATTGGAAATTTTTAGCATTTGATCTGCACAAAGCGGCTGACACGTGGTTGTCCATTTCTTGGCCTGGAAGGGGCACAAACCCAAAAGAAATTTTTGGAATTCGACACGCGCTCTATGGCCTCCAGGTTACCGTCCTTTTTCTAAGCCTGGAAGGGACTTAATAGCTAAAAATTATTCACTTGCCCTAGACCTAGTGTTATGTTCCTCTTCTCCAGTGCCATCCACCATCTTGAAGACGTACCGTGATGGCAATTTTTTTATTTTTCAATTTTTTGACCCCTTCCTGCCTCTTGTTATAATACTTTGGAACCTGAAAAGACCCTATAGCCTTGATGGCGAACCTATGGCACAGGTGTCAGAGGTGGCACTCAGAGCCCTCTCTTTGGGCACCCATCCGTGGAACAGATTATACTGTGTGGGGGCCACCGTGGAGCAAATTGTACTGTGGGGGGGGGGGCTACTGTGCAGCAGATTATACTGTGTGGGAGCCACTGTGGAGCAGATTATATTGTGTGGGGGTCACTGTGCAGCATATTATACTGTGTGGGGGTCACTGTGGAGCAGATTATACTGTGTGGAGGTCACTGTGAAACAGATTGGACTATGTGGGAGCCACTGTGGAGCAGATTATACTGTGTGGGGGCTACTGTGCAGCAGATTATACTGTGGGGGCCACTGTGCAGCAGATTATACTGTGTGGGGGGTCACTGTGGAGCAGATTATACTGTGTGGGGGGTCACTGTGAAACAAATTGGACTGTGTGGGGGGTCACTGTGGAGCAGATTATACTGTGTGGGGGTCACTGTGAAACAGATTATACTGTGTGGGAGCCACTGTGGAGTAGATTATACTGTGGGGGGGCCACTGTGCAGCATATTATACTGTGTGGGGGGCACTGTGGAGCAGATTATACTGTGTGTGGGTCATTGTGGAGCAAATTATACTGTGTGGGGGTCACTGTGAAACAGATTGGACTGTGTGAGGGTCACAGTGGAGCAGAAAGCTCTATAAAGCCCCATTCGTATGACCATATTTTGCAGGTCTGTAATTATGTGCAATTGTGGATCGGCACATTATTAGTTTTTAGCTGCACACATTGAGTTTTGGGTTGCATTTTTGGCACTCGGTCTCTAAAACGTTCACCATCACTGCCCTATAGAATAATAAGCAATTGCTCATACTGAATAAATGATGCCTATAACAAATTTTCCACCCAAATCTTCACGAAACAAATCTGACAAGAGTCGCTCATCTCTAGACGGGAAGCTACACGCTGCTGAAGGCGAGGATGACGACACTTGCCGATATAAGATATATATCACCGTTCCATGAAGTCTCATATATTATTGATCTATAGGTGTAGCAAGCGCTACCTGTGCTTATGGTACCGTATTCTTTCTAAGCTTTGTGTCATATCAAGCTTCCCCTTTAAGAAATGGATGGGTCATCTACTCAGTCCATTCTTGCCTTACATCCAAAAACCGCCGATGGCCTTATAGGGAATCTTAAAGACTGATATAAAAGAACATGAGGTGACATTTAATACGGAAATGTCCGAGATAATTCAGAACTTCAAACTGACCTTGTAATGCACCGCAAATACCCCCCCCCAGTGGCCTTATATAGAGACATGGACATGGAGAGCAGATGATACTGATAGAAAGCCCATTTACTAAATTCTCTAAAACCTCAAAGTCTGGCTTTTACTATGTGACGGGTCTCTGCATGAAACTGTATCTGATGGGAACTAGACTCACCCAATTTCCTGACATGTCAGAGGGGAATACACATTCAGTGCAATGTCATTGTTATAATATGTTGCCGTAAAATATTCTATTCAGGACTTAATAGAGAAGATCCCCCCATGTAGGGCCCAATGATCAGGCAGCTGGAGGACCTCACGTTACATAGACAACACATTTATTTCAATATAAATGGTGTAATACTTCATTTGCCCTGCGGAGGCGCTGCAGGGAAATTGAATACTTGTTGCCGGGTTCCCCAACCGATCATTGATGATCTAAGAAACAAGAATCCTTCAAACGAAAAAGGTGTAATGCTTTATTTGCCCTATGGAGGCGCTGCAGGGAAACTAGACACTTGTTACAAAGTCCTCCAACATATTACATTTGATTATGAGAATCCCTTCAAGGAAAAAGGTGTAATGCTTGAATTGTCCTGTGGTGGCGCTGCAGGGAAATTGAACACTTGTTGCCAGGTTCTCCAACTGATCACTGATGATCTAAGACACATTCTATTATGAGAGTCCCTTGAAAGAAGAAGGTGTAATGCTTGAATTGTCCTATAGTGGCGCTGTAGGGAAATTCAATACTTGCTATAGTCTATGATCAATCAACTGGTTTAAGTTATTGACCAAAGTGAGCAATCCCTTTAAAAGGGCACTGTTAGATGATGTTCACCTACCTAATTTGGTAGGGGGTTGAGAAACCTGTAACAATGTTGTACTTACCCACCAGGGTATCGGAGGATCCTTAGTCAGGCCCATAATAATGGTAGAAGACACACAAACTTAAGGGTACCATGGTCTATTTCCTACAGATTTTTGGAGGTTGGGCCTCTGGAATCTTTTTGTGTGCATATGTGTTATCTATAGAGGTGTTATCTTCTATAGTAACACTATCTGTGATGTAAATGAGGTGGCTGCTGCTGAAAAAAAAATACAGATTTGGCAGTTGTTTGTATATTATTAGGCTTAATGGACAGAGTGAAAATTGTGCAATTTAGAACATATATATATATATATATATATATATATATATATATATTAGCATTACCAGCGACTTTGTCCGTGGCCTCCCACCCCCTGCGCAACCCACCTCCAGCGTGGCCCTAGCCCCACCCTCCTCGCTCACCCTGGCCTCTTCCCCCTACCCGTCCCCCACCGGCTCCCCTCCGTGGCACGCGACAATGGCCCCCGCCGGTTCAAGACTCACAATCTCCCCCCCCCCCCCCCGGGGCTACTCCAACCCACTCCCCCACGGGCCCACCCCTGAACCCCCACTTTTTTTTTTCAATATTATTATATTATTTAAGGTGAATTTTCTAGTGGATCGGTCGGGTCTATTTATCACTTATCATACTGTCTCGGCTCGTATCTAGGCTAATAAGATTCACTTGCGCGCCAGGCATCAAATCAAGCAGCCAGCGTTGCGATCTATCATATGTGTGGAGCCTGCTGGGAATCAGACATGCTGACATTATACTGCAGAAAAATACATATATCATTTAAATATCTTTATTCAAATGAGCAAACCCTGTAAGTACACGTAGCAGGCGATCCGAGCGCTCTCTATAAGGCGGCTGTACTGGTAGTCCCCAGCCCTGGGTAGTGGACAAGGGATCTGCTTTGCATAATTGACTGAGAATTTAGCTTAATTAAAAAAGTAGCGACATAATGGATGACATCATTAAACGTGGCCGCCCTGTAATAAACATATTGATCCAGCTCTGGGAAACAAACACGAGGCAGAGCTATGTTACATTGCTTCATGATCTGTACGATAACACTGAGATTCCTTGCTTTATACTGCAGCTCTGCTTACGCACTTACCTTTCACCACCTCCACACATTCCAAATCTCAGTACCTTTCGATAGGTGCCGCTCCACTAATTTCGGCACAGTTGGAATTTTTTCTCTAGCCCACACCATTCCCCTGCAATCAGTGTTTTTAGTTTCAGCACTAGTATGCTAATTAGGATCTCTACTATCAGGTGGGCCGTCCCAAACATCTCAGGACCTCCCACCTGACACCTGGGTGCTGAAATTAACAGCGCTGATTGCTCGGGAACGGTAGGGGCTAGAGAAAAAATTCCAACTGTGCCAGAATCAGGATGGAGTTGGTGGAGGTGGTGAAAGGTCCTCTTTAAGGGAGACTAGGAGAGTATGTAGTTAGGATATTAGATGTGGTCAAGCTTGGGTTCATCAATCTTAAAGTTTTAAAGGGATGGTCCCTGTCTAGATAGAAGTTGTTTAGGTATTGACTGATGACTGATCTGGCTTCTTCCATCTTTTTATCAGGGTAGAAAGTCACATCTGGCCATACCTTCTTTGCAGTGACCACTATAGGTGAAATGTGGTATTACATGCCGACCATTAACATTACAGATTAAAGAACCAAGCAGAGGACCTTCCATTTTATGACCTCCATATGAACAAGAGTATAGCAATAATGGATATTTTTCCATTTTGGCAGTAGGCCCACTTAGTATGGTGTAAGAGAGCGGGTCCACCAACAAGAAGTGACATATTTAACAACTGTCTCAAATTTTCAGGGACTGTTCTTCGTTTTCCGTAAACTTGAGCATGTCCTAGACCACAAATGGGGTGGATTTTAACCAAACCTGCCCAAAAAGGGCCTGGGGCAAAAAAATTAAACATTCCTATACCTATTACCTATAAAATAGGCAATAGGGCTGACTTATGAATCAAATCTATTACTTTGCAGGGAGGGGCGCCAAATTCAACTTTGCCCCTAGAAGAAATCCTACAGATAAAATTATCATGCTCTAATCCACGCGTTGTGAAAATCTGGTCCATCTGTACATGAAATATAGTTTATGAACAGCTTCGGGACACTATTGACTCAAATTTAATTTTTTGGATGGCGCCTAAAATATCAGCACAGACAAAAATAAAATCGAGGGTCAGATGGGGTTGGACGGGAGCCCATCGCCGTCCCGCCAAATGCGGGGTGACATTCAAAAGCAGGACTGACTTGTCAGGTCAACTGAGCAATGTTCGAGCAGAAGAGAGGGGTTAGGAAGCCAAAAAGACCACAGATGTGTCGGCTATTGCAAAGTTCATGAATGGCTCCGGGCAGGCGACGGCGGCAGCGCATTGACAGCTCATGAATAACAAGGATTCCATACACACTTCATTAATGTTATCTTTTATATGGGGGGGGGGGGGGAGAATCCGGACTTTATAATGTTTGACCTGAAAAAACTTATCAACTTGTGGACTCATCTGTTTCGCAACATGAAGTCTGGGTTCGCTTCCAAAGATTGTCCTCTCAATCTACCACCTCGAGTAACCTAACCTAAAAAGACCAATAAAGATTTAAAAAATTCCCCGTTCATATTTTTGTATTTATAAATGTTTTATTTTGTATTTTTTTTTAGCTTTGTCGATTTTTCAATGCTGACCTAAGAATTTTTTTTTGTTTTTTAAGATTTTTTTTTTTTAATTTTTTGCTTACGTTTTGCTTTTATACATCTATAAAAAAAATCACGTTTTAGTCCCTCATGTTAACCAAACCTAAAAAGATCTAACAAGATTTTTGTTTTACTTTAATTTATAGATTTTTTTTAATTAATTTTGTCATTTTAAACTATTAAATAATTTTTTTTAAAAAAAGGAAATGTTTCACCAAAATAAATTACTTAATTTTTAATCCAAATATTTTAACACATTTTTTTGAGAATTTTGTAAAAAATAAATTGTGATTTGTGATTGAAGTTTTCACAGAGGCCACTAAGCTCAATAATAGACTGACACTTCCAAATTCCATAGGAGTTTTATTTTCAGAGGCCACCTCCTTTACACCACAGAGAGTAATAAAAAACCTCTATAGATAACACCACTGACCCATTATTACATCACTACTGACTATAGGTGGTGTTAGGCTGAGTTCACACGGGGTATTTTGGTCAGGATTTCAAGGCCGAATTCACCTCAAAATACTGATTAAAAAAAGTGGCTTCCATTGAAACCAATGGGAGCTGGTCAGTTCTTTTTTCTGGGAGCCACTCATTCTTCAGGCAGATTCACCTCGCGAATCCGCCTGAAGACACTGCCGATCACTAAATGCTGTTAACATAAAGCAAGATGGCCGCCCCTGAAGACACTCCCTCCACCCGACTAGGCCCACTCATTTGGGCCTAACCCGGATTGGAGTGCCGATCACTAACTGCTGTTAACATAGCAGAAAAGAAGCTAAAGCAAGATGGCCACCCCTGAAGACACTCCCTCTTCCCAACTAGGCCCATTCATTTGAGCCTAATCCGGATCAAAGTGCCAATCACTAAATGCTGGTAACATAGCAGAAAAGAAGCTAAAGCAAGATGGCTGCCCCTGAAGACACTTCCTCCTCCCGACTAGGCCCATTCCTTTTGGCCTAATCCGGATCGGAGTGCCACGACTGGATGCATCCAGTCACGGCTACCTGTATTTTGGACCGGAACCAGAGGCGGCCTCCATGTCACATTTCGGTCCAAAATACCCCATCTGAACCTGGCCTTACAGCTCCCTGCTCAGAGCACGTCTAGAATTCTCCCCTCGGCCTCAATGACTCCAGACTATTGCTTCCTACGGCCATGACCATGCTGTAAAGCATATCACTAAATGCTGTTAACATAGCAGAAAAGAAGCTCAGGCAAGATGGCCGCCCTCATAATCACGTAGAGAAAAAGAACAAAAAAATCTCTAATCATAAAATAAAAAGAGATTAGAAAAAAAGCGATAGATTTCAATAGATGGTTTTAATAAATACATTTTTTAAATAAAAAAAAAAAATTAGCAACCCAATCCTTTTAAGGGATTTTTTAATAAATATTTTTATTTCATATTTCGGATTAGCGTTATTTTATATTTTTTATTTACAATATTTAGATTTTTATACTTTTTGTACAGATTATTTTAATGATCTTTATTATTATTTTTTTAAATTATTTTGTGCTTTTGTTTTATTCAGGGTTTTTAAAATTTATTTATGGATTTTTTTTTATTTCATCGATCAATTCTTCCCGTGCCTCGAGGAGAAGATTTCGATAAGATATATCAGCTTTGTGAAATTAAACAAGGATAAAGGTAATGGAATTTTTCAGAATTTTTTATTTCCCGTCATCGTTTGCTTTGTAGATAGGGGGGGGAGGGTTTTATCTAAGAGACACTGGAGGTCATACGCTGAGCACAGTAATGTCCGTCAGTCTGCTTACCCGGAGGGCGACTTATGTGGCGAAACGCACACTTGAATGCCAACAAAGTCCTTGGCTGTTTGCATACAAATCAAAACATTCTTACGTAAGGATTGCCCTTCTGCGTCTTGACATTAAAGGTCACCAAGTATGTTAATTATTTATTTATTGAATGTGTTATTATCTGCATTCTAAAAAGGAAAAACTAATAAAAAGCCAAAAGTTTTTATTTTCAATTATTATTTTTATAATTTTTTAAATTTGATTTTTAAACAAGTTGCAAGTAAGAGGTAGAAACCAGAAGGGAACAGCATAACATGACGAAAAGAAGATAAACGTCATGTTATAAGATTAACGTTGACTATTAGAAAACATAGGATGGAGAGGAAGGGTAGAAAACAAGTAGGCTTTTTTTAAAAAAAAAAGAAAAAAAAAAAGGGGTTGATCCCAAGTGTTGGTACCACGTAAGGATCCAGGTTCTACAGCAGTAGGGCTAGAAGATCACTGGTAGGCTTTAGGAACAAAACACCCAAGACCCCCAAGAATACCACCATTGTGGAGCATTGAAATCTATAATTTAAAATGTTTTTAAAGATTAAAAAAAAAAATTACAACAAAACTTTCTTGATTTGATGGGTTTATCCTACTGAGTCTTTAATGATAACTTAAAAGGGAAAAACACGGCATAGGTGGATGTCTCTCCTTTTCGGAGGAGTCTCTAGTCTGGCTGGTAACGGAAGGTTTTCTTTCCTTCAGGAGAATAAATAATTTGTAAGAAAGTCTCCTTACATCACCTGGATCTCTTCAATGAGAACCAGAACCCCCAAGGCGTGTTTTAGGCTGAGTTCACACAGAGTGTTTTGGTTAGGATTTTGAGGCAGAATCCGCCTCAAAATCTTGACCAAAAAAGCAGCTCCCATTGAAATCAATGGGAGCCGGTCATTTCTTTTTTCTGCGAGCGGAAAAAAGAAGCAACATGCTCATTCTTCAGGTGGATGCCGCGACCGGTTCAGCCTCGGAGGTCCACCTGATGACATTCCCTCCCAACTAGGACCATTCATTTGGGCCTAATCCGGAGCAGAGAGCGCAACTGGATGCCGGTGCACTGCTTCAGCCTCGGACATCCGACTGCAAACACTCCCTCCCGACTAGGCCCATTCAGTTGGGCCTAATCCGGACTTTGGACCGGAATCTGAAGTGGCTTCTGCCTCAAATTCTGGGCCAAAAAACCCTGTGTGAACCCGATGACTTAGTGAAACAGTACTAGTATTGGTCGAGGTTCACTTTGGTTTGCGAGGAAACCTAATTTCCATCTCAACTTTATTGGTCCAAACCAGAGATGGTGGGGAAAAATTGCTTATTATACTCTAGGGTCTCTTAAGGACCCAGAAATTGGGTTCGGAAGAACCTAAAAGTTTTATAAAATTTGAAACAAACGCAATTTTCCCATCACAGTACTCATGAAGAGTAAGGAAGTACTCCCAACAGCTGCCTTTGTCCTTTGTAGTATCCGGCCTACGATAGAACGATAGACGTCATCCTTGTGTATTGGTCGTGGACACGCGGCCCCTTTTTTATATATTTGGGTATAGGAGAGCAATATCTTGGGCTTTTCGAAAAAACAAAAACACTGTCTATAAATCAGTCTCTCTTTTCATAGCCGTCTCTGGTTTGGCGGTTTGTAGGCCCCCTTCGCCTTTGAGAAGCGTCCACTTGGGTGAGAGTCAGCCATAGCGTGAACTTTTTGAAAAAAGAAAATTCTCATCGATAGATCTGCAAAAAAATTTTTTCACGTACACCGAAAGAAATCAAACTTTTGATCTTTTTGAAAAATAAAATTGCGGCCTATAGATCCGCTAATGTTTGTATGTACCTGGCCAAAAGAGATCAAGATCTTGGGCTCTTTGAAGGAAGAAAAGCAAAAAAAAATTATTTACATGGCCAAATGATATCAAGATCTTAGGCTTTTTGAAAAAAAAAGATTGATGTCTCCTCAAAGGCGTCTTTGGTTTGACTGATATCAGAAAATTTTCTTCCCTCTGGAGGAGGAATCATTGACATACTTGTTAGTCCAAAATTACATCTAGAAAAAAAACATTTTTGTAAATTTTTGAAACCTAAAAATATCATCCAAATATCATCCTATTATAGTGTGAGATGATGTGAATGTGATGTCACAATTGCATATGACAGATAAAGGAAGCGGCATCACGGAGCGGAATCAGCTGCTTCTTGTGAAGGACGATGAAAAGATAACAATGTGACAATGATAATGAAATGGGAATGTTGCAGGAGGTTGGATTTCCCGGTAGGATTTCCTGCGGGTCTTTCGTCGCGGTGACAGACGCCTCTTCACACATATAATATGAAGGTTATGGGATCTTTAATAATAATGTGGGCCCCACAGATCACAAGCTCGGCCTCCTGCTCGCTTCCACTGTGCTCCTCGCTGTCTCACCTATTGAAGGCGAGATTTGAAAAAATACCTTGGAGATGGCACACTTACTCCTTAGCATTTAATTAAATTCTGCCTTTGACAGTCTTGGCATCCTGCTGCCATTCCACAGGGGCGGCCGCGCTGAGCAGGGGGACTGGAGCAGAAGGATGTCTATATGAAGCTGTTATACTGCGCGTCTGAGATCAGCGGCGTCTTATTGTAGACATTATGTCAAGGTTCCTATTGTTCAGAAAGCGCAGAAAGGATCTATTCCCGTCCTCGGAGTGCGTCCTAATAAGTGTGTAATCCGGAATAACCATTTCACTGCTACAAGTAAGAGGACAGTGATGTCATAGAGATAATACACAAAGTGATGTCACAGTACAGAGATAATACACACAGTGATGTCACAGTACAGGATAATACACACAGTGATGTCACAGTACAGGGATAATACACACAGTGATGTCACAGTACAGGATAATACACACAGTGATGTCACAGTACAGGATAATACACACAGTGATGTCACAGTACAGAGATAATACACACAGTGATGTCACAGTACAGAGATAATACACACAGTGATGTCACAGTACAGGATAATACACACAGTGATGTCACAGTACAGGATAATACACACAGTGATGTCACAGTACAGGGATAATACACACAGTGATGTCACAGTACAGGGATAATACACACAGTGATGTCACAGTACAGGATAATACACACAGTGATGTCACAGTACAGGGATAATACACACAGTGATGTTACAGTACAGAGATAATATACACAGTGATGTCACAGTACAGGGATAATACACACAGTGATGTCACAGTACAGGGATAATACACACAGTGATGTCACAGTACAGAGATAATACACACAGTGATGTCACAGTACAGAGATAATACACACAGTGATGTCACAGTACAGGATAATACACAGTGATGTCACAGTACAGAGATAATACACACAGTGATGTCACAGTACAGGATAATACACACAGTGATGTCACAGTACAGAGATAATACACACAGTGATGTCACAGTACAGAGATAATACACACAGTGATGTCACAGTACAGAGATAATACACACAGTGATGTCACAGTACAGGATAATACACAGTGATGTCACAGTACAGAGATAATACACACAGTGATGTCACAGTACAGGGATAATACACACAGTGATGTCACAGGACAGGATAATACACACAGTGATGTCACAGTACAGGATAATACACAGTGATGTCACAGTACAGAGATAATACACACAGTGATGTCACAGTACAGGATAATACACACAGTGATGTCACAGTACAGGATAATACACACAGTGATGTCACAGTACAGAGATAATACACACAGTGATGTCACAGTACAGAGATAATACACACAGTGATGTCACAGTACAGGATAATACACACAGTGATGTCACAGTACAGGATAATACACACAGTGATGTCACAGTACAGGATAATACACACAGTGATGTCACAGTACAGGATAATACACCCAGTGATGTCACAGTACAAAGATAATACACACAGTGATGTCACAGTACAGGGATAATACACACAGTGATGTCACAGTACAGAGATAATACACACAGTGATGTCACAGTACAGGATAATACACACAGTGATGTCACAGTACAGAGATAATACACACAGTGATGTCACAGTACAGAGATAATACACACAGTGATGTCACAGTACAGGATAATACACACAGTGATGTCACAGTACAGGGATAATACACACAGTGATGTCACAGTACAGAGATAATACACACAGTGATGTCACAGTACAGGATAATACACACAGTGATGTCACAGTACAGAGATAATACACACAGTGATGTCACAGTACAGGGATAATACACACAGTGATGTCACAGTACGGGATAATACACACAGTGATGTCACAGTACAGAGATAATACACACAGTGATGTCACAGTACAGAGATAATACACACAGTGATGTCACAGTACAGAGATAATACACACAGTGATGTCACAGTACAGGGATAATACACACAGTGATGTCACAGTACAGGATAATACACACAGTGATGTCACAGTACAGGATAATACACACAGTGATGTCACAGTACAGGATAATACACACAGTGATGTCACAGTACAGGATAATACACCCAGTGATGTCACAGTACAGAGATAATACACACAGTGATGTCACAGTACAGGGATAATACACACAGTGATGTCACAGTACAGAGATAATACACACAGTGATGTCACAGTACAGGGATAATACACACAGTGATGTCACAGTACAGGGATAATACACACAGTGATGTCACAGTACAGGATAATACACACAGTGATGTCACAGTACAGAGATAATACACACAGTGATGTCACAGTACAGGGATAATACACACAGTGATGTCACAGTACAGATAATACACACAGTGATGTCACAGTACAGGGATAATACACACAGTGATGTCACAGTACAGGATAATACACACAGTGATGTCACAGTACAGGATAATACACACAGTGATGTCACAGTACAGGGATAATACACACAGTGATGTCACAGTACAGGATAATACACACAGTGATGTCACAGTACAGGATAATACACACAGTGATGTCACAGTACAGAGATAATACACACAGTGATGTCACAGTACGATTGTTTTGGTCATGTGCCTTCTCTGTGATAGTTACCCCATGAATGTATATGAGCCATAGACTGTATATACTGTATATTTATCTGGATATAACGGATATGAGAGGACTGTCAGATCTTGGTGTAGGCAGAGGAACAGACTGAATTTGTTTCCCCTGCCAAAAAAAGGGGGTGAATCACAATGTCCCTCTTAAAGTGATCATCAGACGCATGTACGTGAAAGAAGTGACTGACAACTGCTCCGTCCTATCTCAGGGGCACAGACGGGGTCAGAGAGCAGAGGATCCTCCATTGTGCCCAGGCCCTAACACAGTAATGTAGTAGCAGAAGACGCCTCAATGTGAAGGGTCCTGGGGTCTATTTTCTATGGGTTGGTGGTGGGTGGGCCCCTGGAATCATCTTATCTACGGGGCCCAAGGACACTGGATACAGAGATGATATTGAGCGTGTTAGGCTTTCGGGGAGAGCTAGGCCTAAATAAAAAACTTGGTCAGACTCGGATCAGAGGGGGCAGGGTGTGGGACTTGACATTCGGATTTGGAGAGACGACAGGCCTCTGACTTCTGGTTGTTTGGTCCAAACTGAAATTTGCGGTCAAACCTTTTGAATTTTGCAAGATTCGCTCATTAATAATATCCTTGGGTGCCCAAATTCATCATCTCACCCCTGACGTAATGGCTCTGTCAGCAAGCAAAATACCCTTCAATCCGATGATTGGGGAGATGTATCCGTAGCTAAACGTAAGGGTCATTCACCTTGCCAAGATGTTCTGCAGAGGTGGACAACCCCTTTAAGTCGATCAGACATAGACGGCGAAGCAATGACACATTACAGGCAGAGTCCTGCTATGACTGATGTGATTTGCTCTGCACCCTGCAAAATGTTGCGCTCAGTACAAGGATATGAGCAGTGACCTCGATGACTTTGTTCTGTGTCATCCCGGTCTGAGCTGCCAATCACGGAGGAGGACGCTGCCTTTGATGAGTGGCAGACATCTGCTCACTGTGTACAGGACACATATGTTCTCCGCAGCTCCGTTAAACTCAGCAGTAAAAAGAGAAGCATTAGTAACACTTCCTGTTCTGTAAGAAGGAGCCTTGAAAAACCGAGTGGAACACGGCGGGGAACAAAGCGGACCAATATAGATGTCTATGGAAGTCTTAGAACTAGGGTTGAGCGATCGGGATCGGGAAAGATCGGATCCCGATTGACAATCGAGCAAATTTCACAATTGGGACCGGCTAGAAAATGATCAGAAATCGGATTTTAAAATCGATCCTGAAATCTCTTGTACATATAACCAATCAGATTGCAACATGAAGAGGTCCTAGTGGCTCATAATAGCTAAAGCTATGTATTGACCCTACGGGGTATCCCCATATAATCATAAGATTTGTAACCACAAATATTTTGGGCTTCCACCACTAGAAATCATTCCCATTGCGACATATGTTGAAAGGCAACGTAGTCACTACCTGAAGACAAAGTTGTTGGCGCATGCGCCAAACTCTCTAAAGATTTTAGAGTATTTTTCTCCATCTCAGGCACAAGAAGTTCCAAATATAATTGATATTTAGAGTTCTCAACACTGAAGACCTCAACCATTTCAATAATGAGATGGCTGCGCATGCGCCTGGGCTCTTCATTGGGGTTGAGCCGATCTTGAGATTTCAGGATCGATTTTAAAATCCGATTTCCGATCATTTTCCAACCGATTGCGGTCGTGAAGTTTGCTCGATCAACGATCGAGATCCGATCTTTCCCGATCCCAATCGCTCTACCTTAATTGTATATTATATATACAGTAGGGTTCTTGAGATTTCAAAATCCGATTTTCGTTCATTTTCCAGCCGATCCCGATTGTAAAATTTGTGCCATCGCCGATCAGGATCTTTCCTGATCTCAATTGCTCAACCCTAGTCGCTACCTGAAGAAAGAGTTAGTTGCGCATGCGCCGAGCTTTCTAAACATTTTAGAGTTTTTTTCTCCATCTGGGACAAAGAAAGTGCCAAATATAATTGATATTTAGGGTTCCCACCACTAGAGACCTCACCCAATTCGATAATGGGCCAAGTAGAGGTGGCTGCACATGCGCCTGGTCTCTTCATTAAAGTTAGTAAGAGCTAAAAGCTGGAGGAACTAAAGATGAGAGAAAACCTGACAGCATCAGACTTTTATGGATATGGTTTCAGGTGGGAAAACTGGAGACCTTACGCCAATGGGTGGTGGCTTTTCCATATACTGAACATGGAGAAGACAGAACCATCAACCAATCATTTTTGATATGGCGTAGGTCTTCTATTCGGCCTCCATACTTCTTCAGATACTATTTTTCAGGCTTGCAGTGACATTTTGGAGATCATATCGATATCTTACCAACCTCTGTCCATATTTCTGTTGACGTTCCTCCGTTGTGTATTATACACCCATGTAATGTCGCCTGATAATAAGCTAATGTGTTATAATACATACTACACGTGTCAAGGCCTCTTGTGGATCATCTCCAGTCCCTTATTGCCGGTGTCACAGGGCTCTATATGTACTTAACACTAACCGCGCCACTTACAGACACTCTCACTGCTAATGTAAACCGGCCGGGAATGAAATGCAAGCAATCAATATAACACAGGGGTAGCGTGTCAATTTATACAGAGGTGTTTATGACTGTTGTGTAGCAGGATTCAGCAAACACCGGCTCATTAAAGTTTAACACTCAGCAGCTGTCGTAGCATCTCAGGTCTCCGCTGTCGGGGAACGAATTCAAATAAAATAAATAAATAAAATATATTACTATGAATAATAAAAATACAATGTAATAAATAGACAAAAAAATTAAATAACATACAAAAATATATAATAATAACATCAATAAAAAAAATTAAAAAAAAACCCCACTAAAATATTGATTAAAAAAATGCATACAAAGAATAAAACTACCTGGTAATGACAATAATAATATCACCAAAAAATAAATAATAAAAATACATGATAAAGCAATTATAATGTCAATAAAATACATTAAGCATGATTTAATGATATTAAAACTTGGTGTAAGTGATCTGCTCCCTACCAAACAATGGCCTGCAGATTTGTTGGAGAATTCTGTAGTGAGCATGCTCTGTGCGTGTTGTGGGCATGCTCTGTTTAGTGAGCATGCTCTGTGAGTGTAGTGGGCATGCTCTGTGTGTGTAGTGAGCATGCTCTGTGTGTGTAGTGAGCATGCTCTGTGAGTGTAGTGGGCATGCTCTGTGTGTGTAGTGAGCATGCTCTCTGTGTGTAGTGAGCATGCTCTGTGTGTGTAGTGAGCATGCTCTGTGAGTGTAGTAGGCATGCTCTGTGAGTGTAGTGGGCATGCTCTGTGTGTGTAGTGAGCATGCTCTCTGTGTGTAGTGAACATGCTCTGTGTGTGTAGTGAGAATGCTCTGTGTGTAGTGAGCATGCTCTGTGAGTGTAGTGAGCATGCTCTGTGAGTGTAGTGGGCATGCTCTGAGAGTAGTGAGCATGCTCTTTGTGTGTAGTGAGAATGCTCTGTGTGTGTAGTGAGCATGCTCTCTGTGTGTAGTGAGCATGCTCTGTGTGTGTAGTGAGCAAGCTCTGTGAGTGTAGTGAGCATGCTCTGTGAGTGTAGTGAGCATACTCTGTGTGTGGTGAGCATGCGCTGTGTGTAGTGTGCATGATCTGTGTGCTTAATGATCATTCTCTGTGAGTGTAGTGGACATGATCTGTGTGTGTAGTGGGCATGATCTGTGTGCTTAATGAGCATGCTCTGTGAATGTAGTGGGCACACTTTGTGTGTGTAGTGAGCATGCTCTGTGTTAGCAGAGGGCATGCTTTGTAAAATGTTCAGAGATTACAGTGTAGAGAGAAGGAGTAGGGGCTCAGCTATTAACTTTATCTATTGTGGATGGTGTTATTCTGTGTGAATTGCCTCCTATGTTATAATAGAGGTGTAACTCCGCCCCTAATTACAATAAAACATATTTTTTAGCATTTATCTTTACACCATGAGTCTTTCTCTGACTATAGTTTCTCTTACAAATAATCGGATATCTTTCACCAACTCCAACTTTTTCCATTTTTTTAACTGGGGTCATTTCAGTTGATTTTTTTTTTCTCTAGCCCTCACCATTCCTGAGCAATTGTTTCTGTTAGTCTTAGCACCCAGTAGGATAAGCATGCTCTTTACGGTCAAGTGGGTGGTCCCTATTGTTACATCCAATCGAGGACCATCCACATGACAGTAGGGAGTCTAATTAGCGTGCTGAGTCTTAGAACAGTTGCTCAGGAATGGTGGGGGCTAGAGAAAAAAAATTCCAACTGGATGCAGTGATAGTATTGATGAGGGTCCCTGAGCTCAGATTCACAAAATGAAGGCCTATAACTTTTTGGAGCATGCAATGAAGTATTACAAAATGCACAAATCTAAAAAAATAATCACAAATAAAAAATATCTAAAAGCAAAATAAAAAAAATGAAATATTCAAACAAAAACAAGATAGGAGCGAATGTTTGCCGTAGTAATTGAAGTCGCCGAACATGGCCGCCCACGCGAGGTGTTATTTACCTTCCTGTGACCTGAGATACTCTGTAAAATATCTCTCAAAGTGCAGGAAATAAAATGAAGAGGCCGCGTCCTGCACAGCTGAAGTTTTTGCTGACGAGCCATCGTCCTAATCTGCTGCCAGTCATGCAGATAACTCGTCTGGTTGGGATGTGAACATATTCCTATCTGCTAGGCTATGTATATAACGAAGGGCACAACCTACAGCAGGAGTCACGCACATCCAGGCAGGACGCCGGCCGTCATCGTATAGTTGTAATTTAATTTTAGCAATTACGTTTTTCTGCCAAAAATTTTAATTTTGACTCGTTCACACTTTTTGAATTTTTTTTATTTTTATGTGATTTATCCATATTAATCTATCAGTTTTCACTCTGGAGAACACACAATATGCTGATATTTCCTATCTCTTTGCAGATCACTTTAGAGTTTTTCTGTGTAGACTGTGTCAGAGTCTCAGAGTCATCTCATAATAAATAAAATTAAATTTTCGGATGACTCGTTCCCTTTGCATACTAAAATATGGTCTGTAAAAATCTTATGTCTCACAGAAGTCATGGCATATCATGGCGTAAAACATTGGTGGTGAGATGACTCTGCTGACTCTACCGTTCAATGGTAATAAGATAACTGAGACAACTCTCTAAATGTAATGAGACGACTCTGCTGACCCTACCCTTTAATGGTAATAAGATAACTGAGACAACTCTCTAAATGTAATGAGATGACTCTGCTGACCCTACCCTTTAATCATAATAAGATAACTCACACAACTCTCTAAATGTAATGAGATGAGTCTGCTGACCCTACCCTTTAATGGTAATAAGATAACTGAGACAACTCTCTACATGTAATGAAATGACTCTGCTGACCCTACCCTTTAATGGTAATAAGATAACTGACACAACTCTCTACATGTAATGAGATGACTCTCCTGACCCTACCCTTTAATGGTAATAAGATAACTGAGACAACTCTCTACATGTAATGAAATGACTCTGCTGACCCTACCCTTTAATGGTAATAAAATAACTGACACAACTCTCTAAATGTAATGAGATGACTCTGCTGACCCTACCCTTTAATGGTAATAAGATAACTGACACAACTCTCTACATGTAATGAGATGACTCTGCTGGCCCTACCCTTTAATCGTAATAAAATAACTGAGACAACTCCCTACATGTAATGAGATGACTCTGCTGACCCTACCCTTTAATGGCAATAAGATAACTGACATAACTCTCTACATGTAATGAGATGACTCTGCCGACCCTACCTTCTAAAAATAGAGAGATAAATCTCTTGTCTCTGCCCCCTTATCGTAATAAGATGACTGCCGACCCTACATTGTAATGGTTATGAGATGACTCTGCCTATCTCACCCTTCAATATTTAGGAGATGGCTCTGCTGACATTGTCCTAGTCTATTCAGCAAAGCGGAAAAACAGGAAGCACCAGTCTATTCTGTGTTCTTTAGCGGTCAATGAAATATTTTTGGACTTTTTTAGATGGATATTAATAATAAAATTCTGATTTCAGTGATGATGTTGATGCTTCATTCCCTTTAAATACATAAAATACGGTCTAACATAATCCAGTCGCTCGCACAGTTCCTGTGATTTCTTCCTCGGGCGTAAAAATTTTGACCTTGGAATATTTTTTTTATTTATTATGATTTTATTTCTATTTCGATAAGTAACCCCATCATTGCCCAAAGAGATTTCTCTAATAGAGAGAGTAAAGCGATGTGACACGCTGTAGAGGAGACGTGATGACTATCTCAGCTAATTGGATATTCGTAGATATAAGGAGGGGATTGCATATGGTGCAATAATGGCGGTAAATTATATCACGGCTCCATAATTAACTCTGCGAATGAGTCACCGCGTACTATATCTGTAGCGCAGAACGTCTTATGGTGGTGGTGGGGGGGGGGGCACCTGTAGCCGTACGTTCAGGATCTGGTTATGTACTAGAAACTTTTCATTGGAATTTGCAGATCACTGTAGCAACCGGCAATGAGAGTGGGGGAGGGGGGGACGTAAAATTAGTTAATTTAGACCATTAGAGCAATAATAGATTTTGCTAAAGCTTATTAAAGGTCAGACCAGACACTACCACGGCCAGATATATACGTGGATCCATGATGTCAATGCAATTACGAGCTCTGTGGACCTGATCTATATCCTGCAACCGTGTTTAGAAACCAGAAGATACGGTAGAAAAAATTTCAGATGTCCCTGGTGGTCTAGGGTAGGAAATGGGTTAATGTTTGCTCTATGGATGGGGTTACACCATGTACCCCTAGAACACTGGCTGGGGGGTGTTCAATTAAAAAAATAAAAAATGTCCGCCTACCCCAGTCCTCTACTCCGGCATCAGGTCCCATGTTCCAGCCCATGTGGTCATTGGCTGGGCCAGTGATGGATACTGGTGCGGTGATGTCATCGCCAGTACTTGACGTGACTGTTGAGGCCTGTGATTGGCTGCAACAGTCACCTGAGCTGCTTCACTTCCATCCAAGCCACCGCCATCATATAATGGACCATGGGACCCAACACCAGAGCAGAGAACTGGGATTAGGTCTAGGCCTCATATGGTAATGTGTAAACTATCGGGTAGTTCGGCATCCTGTGGCTGGGAAGCAACAAGGCCTAGCATGAGGTATCCAGCCTCGGTGTTGTCTACCATAGCAACGTGGCCTAGCGCGAAGTATCCAACCTCAGTGTCTACTGATTTGCCATGTCCGCTCAGATGCTCGTATCACACCCACCTGCCCCACAGAGCATCCCAGAGGAGAGCTTTCCCGTCCACATGGTGGAGCCCACCTATAACCCCTGCCCCATATGACCAAAGCCCCACACCATGGGAAATTGGCCTTGCTTGAAGCCGATCCCTGGTGCAAAAAAGGTTGGGGGCCACTGGTCTAGGGTAGTATATGGTGTATTGCTTGCTGCTTTGGTGATCAAGGTAGTCTAGGGGTTAATTCTTGAATTCTTGGTGATCTATGGAAATAGAAGGGTTAACGTTTGCTTTCCTGGTGGTCTAGGGTATACAGGGCTTATTGCTTGCATCCTTGGTGATCAAGGGTAGTGAAGGGGCTAATTTTTGCTTGCTTCTTTGGAGAGGTTAATGAACTAGGGTAGGTTTGGCTTCTTGCTTGCTTGTTTGTTGATAATAGTGAAGGGGTTAACGCTTGTTTGTGTTCTTCATGATCTACTGAAATGGGGAGAGGGTTCTTTTCCATTTCCCTGGTGGTCCGGAGTGATGGAGGGGTTTACAGATTCTACAAATGTCTCTCTGATGAATGCTGTATATCTGTGTGTCCGCACAGTTCTCTCTATGATCGGGCAGAGCGCTTGAAAGCTTCCTGCACAATCATTAACCCTTCACCTGATTGACGTAGATATAGATACACCTCCCATATTTTTGTCACATGTGTACCGTATATCAATGCGAATCCTTGTGGGATGTTCTTGTAGTTGTCAGGTAATCTTCTGCAGCAATGTCTGGGATCGGAGACAACTCAGACGTCCCAACCCATAAACCTTGTGAACAAAGGGGACTATCAAATATGGCAAAGGAGAAAACCCCTCCAAAGCTAAGGAAAAATTCAGGATTATTAGGTTTAGCCTCAGTCTTGGGGGTGGGGGGTACGTTGTATTTAGGGCACATCAACTACCCCTGTGGAATGGGGCACCAAAGATGACCCCAAGTGTGTACCCACCATAAATTATATGGAACCATTATTACATGACTTTATGTACTTGGTCTATGTATTTTGGTTTTATATGAGCACTATACGGCAGTATTTATTGTGTGTTACTACTATCGAGTCAATGAACGGTATATAACTCAGTGTATATTGTGGCTGCGCTATATAGAGTTCTTATATAGGTCTCTAAATGGAGATATGATTTGGCTAATGAATAGCATGTTAGTTGGGCACTGTATGGCACGTATAATCAGGTAGTAGATGGCACTATATATTATACTAAGCAGTGTATATTGTGGCGGCACTATATAGACTGGAGATGAGCCAACCAGTATGTATTGAACCAGGTTCGACCCAAATTTTGCAAATCTCGATGTCAACCCAAATCTGAAACTTTGGGAAGTCGTCCATAAACTGGAAATTATAATACTTGGGAGTGTCTTCAGACCCCAAAGTGTAATAGGCGGAGGTATAAGAAAAATATTTATACTCACCTTCCCTCACATCTTCTGGGCATCCTCTGGTCCTCTTCTGGTCTCTGGGGTGACATCATTTGTCCTATGTTTTTTTCTGAGGCCTATGATTGAGCCTCAGTGGACACATGGGATGTGCTGACATCACGAGATAGCATCATGACATCAGTATGCCCCGTTTGACCAATCACAGGCCTCACCAGTGACCTCAGAACACATGATGTCACCCAGGAAGCCAGATAATGACCCAGAGAGGACGCAAGATGTCCAGAAGAAGTGAGGGAGGTGAGTATAACTTTCTATTATATTTTACACCTCCCTTGGACCTCCACTAGGGTTGAGCCGATCTTGAGATTTCAGGATCGATTTTAAAATCCAGCCGATCGCGATTGTGAAATCTACTTGATCGCCGATCAGGATCCGATCTTTCCCGATCCTGATCGCTCAAACCTATCAATGATATATACATGAATGGGGCTGAGCCGATCTTGAGAAAACCTCTGACCTCGAACCCGTTGGAAAAGATCGGGATCAGAATTCCGATCGTGATCGTGAAATTTACTCGATCGTTGATCAGAATTCGATCTTTTCCGATCCCGATCGCTCAACCCTAACCTCCACCTATGATATTCTGAAAAGACCCCTGACCAGAATATAATCATTTCACTTCCAGTCCGTGCAAACTAATTCCACCCACCACAAATATTTGGGCCGAACTCTACGGACCCGAAACAATGTGAGGTTTGCAGAAAATTTAGGTCACCAAATGAAAGCCTAATTTGGCCAGCCTATGTCGGAGATGACTGTATAGTACGGTTAGTTGTGCACTATGTGGTGGGATGACACATGGACACATGGTAGGGTAAGGCCGACAATGATAAGGTTGTAAACTTCGATCCCGTCCAACGCATTGATCTATCTGTGTCATTCAAAGTAGCGCGAGGAAATCCTCGGGAGTCTGACGCTCGGCTTTTATGTTTATTTTTAACTCTCGGCGAGGACTTTTCCCTAAGTGCTGCTTATAGTTTCTTAGCTAAATAATAAATTAGCTGTTGGTTCCATCTTAATTAGAGATGTGTGTATTGTAGGGCGTGTGACACCGAGAGGTTCACATCATATCACAAACACTATATAATGTGTTACTTACCCCTTGGCAGTGAAAAGGGCTGAATAATTAAAAACCCGCTGCTGCATTACTAAGGGCTTCCACGCGGTATTATCAGGGGGCTGCATCGCTAACTGTACCCCTGGCTACTAATGCTGCAAAATATTATTATTGACCATTTTCTAAAAATGAGCTGACAACCAGTTGTTTCTCTCTGTAATTGAAAGTCTCTTGATCATTGAGTTCAATAATCAGCGTGTAATGCTTCACTTTCCCTGCGGAGGCGCTGTAGGGGAATTAAACAAATTCTTTTAACGGATATGACTCCATGTTGGGTGAGCCTGATTGCATACAGGACAAATGCTTTCATTAGTGGTCTTCAGGACATAAGGGCATCCACCACCAAGTACTCCCAGCGCCAAGACAGACGTCACTGCGGACCTAAGTCCACAAACGGGGGATCCGAACTCCCTGGCAGCCAGAAAGAAGACCATGTCGATAAATCCGAATAGACAATACATTTTACTGTTATAGATAAAACAGAAGAATCCCAACGCGTTTCGGGCCGACCAATGGCCCTTTCCCAGTGCAAAATTAACAGATCACGTTGGGCCAGATGTGTCGGAAGATAAGTACACCAACCTAAGCATCAACATAACACGATCCAAAGAAGTGTAATGGATCATGAAAACTCTACCAATAGTTGTTAGACTTGTAGACATATAGATGTCAACTTCAAAAACATTCTGTAGTTTGGTCCACTGGAGTCCCCAAAGGTCACGCATTTCACAAAAGTCCACCCAAAAGAAGTTTATTGTAACCCTGGTTGCTGGTCAAAAACATCACGTTATATTCAGCACAGTCAACCCTACTTAGTTATTTGGGAGAGTTTCGAACAATGGTTTTCCATGTGAGTCTTTTTATCAAAAACACTCCCCATCCTCTTATACTGGGCTTCCGGCTTGGACACCTAGACTAGTAACACCATGTAGCAAGTGGTAAACCATTTTGAATTTCCAGTGTGACGGAGGGTGGAATCCTTCTCCATTCTGGCCAAGACTTGGCCAAGTTATCAAATTCTTACCATGGATATTCATCTGATGTTTCCAATACTTGACTGGAATTCTAAACTGGTGAGAGTCCCTCTAACATGGCTTCTAGTATTCCCATTTTCTACTGTGACAGAGGGTGGAAGCCTCTCCAATTTTGGTTATTGCTCAAATGCAACTTTCGACCAATATTTGTCCAAGTCGTCAAAGTTGTTATCATAGATATTCATCTAATGTTTCTAATACTGGACTCCAAGACTGGATATCATTCCCAATTTTTATTGTAACGTAAGTTGAAAGACTCTTTCAGAGTATTGCTCACATCATACTTTTGACGGATATTTTGCCAGGTTGTCCATGTTTTTTACCATAGACATTCTTCTACTGGACTCCCAGACTGGACTACTGGTGTCACTTTCAGAAATGGCAGGAGTTCTCCAGTTCCAGAAGTCATAATTTCTACTAGGACAGATGGTGGAAGCCTCTATCACTTGAGTATTGCTCATGCAGAACTTTCGACCAATATTTGGTCAAGTCGTCAAAATTGTCACCGTAGACATGTATCTCATGTCTACTATACTGGAATCCCAAGCTCGATTTCTATATTGTTAATACACGGCATAGTATGAACTAATTCCAGCATTTCCAAATTATACTAGGACAGACAATGGAAACCTCATCCATACTGGACTCCCAGATTGGACTACTTGTGTCACCATCAGAAATGGCAGGAGTTCTCCAGTTGCAGCATTCCCAATTTCTACTAGGACAGATGGTGGAAGCCTCTTTCACTTGGGTATTGCTCATGCTGAACTTTAGACCAATATTTGGCCAAGGTGTCAAAATTGTCATCATAGACTTGTATCTAATGCCTATTATACTGGAATCCCAAGCTCGATTTCCATATTGTTAAAACTGTCCTACATGGCATAGTATGAACCAATTCCAGTATTCCCAAATTCTACTAGGACACACAATGGAAGCCTCTTCCACTTATTGCTCATACGAAACTTTCAAGCCATATTTAGCCAAGTTGCCCAGACTGTTACCGTAGACATCTAATGTCTCTTATGTTGGCCCAGACTCAACTTCCATACTGGTCATACCTTCCAGGATGGTATAGGTTATGGCATAGTATGAACCAATTCCAGTATCTAATGTCTACTATATTGGAATCCCAAGCTCGATTTCAATATTGTTAAAACTGTCCTACATAGCATAGTATGAACCAATTCCAGTATTCCCAAATTCTACTAGGACAGACGATGGGAGCCTCTTCCACTTGGGTATTGCTCATGCAAAAATTTCGAGCCATAAGTAGCCAAGTTGTCCAGACTGTCACCATAGACATCCATCGAATGTCTCTTATGTTGGCCCAGACTCAACTTCCATACTGATCATACCGTCCAGCATGGTATCGGTTAAACCTCTTCCACCCGTCCCAATTTCCAATGTGACAGAGGGTGGAAACCGGTGCCTCAAATCAAATAAGCAATATAATCAGTCCACTGTCTCCTTGGATTATCTTACCGCAGCTTTCTTGTGTGCAGAAACCTCAACTCATTTATTTGTGACAAGAATTCTAAGACATTTCCGTGCAGGGGAAACCCCCATCAGACACAATTCACATCATCACAAGACATTTTGTGGCTCTTTGCCTTTGTAGGTTGTGTGACAATGCGGAGGAGCATAGCACCACAGGAGCTGACAGCTGATAAGGACTTCTCCGGGCCTGCACATTCTCAGAAACAGATCTCTCAGGCTTAGATAGGGCTTGAACTTTGGATGTTTTCCATATCTGAGATATGTCTATTTTCCATCCTCGGTATGGATTCCGGCCAGAGACGGGTCATGACTGATATAGAGGGACAGGCTAAGAACGGGTTGCGAATATTAATGTACTCAAACATTCAATGTATAGGTGGATCCAAGTGTGGATATAAAATGTGGTCCCCAAGAATGGAGTCTTTCTACTGGGTCTCAAACCGTAACCATCATGGATGGTCAGGGACACCATCTTCAGGTGGTCATGAACATTAGATGTGGTTGCGAATATCAATGTACTCATACATTCAATGTATAGATGAATCCAAGTGTGGATATAAAATGTGGTCTCCAAGAATGGAGTCTTTCTACTGGGTCTCAAACCATAACCATCATGGATAATCATGGACACCATCTAAAGGTGGTCATGAACATTAGATGTGGTAAAATGAGGGGCCTCGGCTTATACTCGGGTCGGCTTATACTCGAGTATATATAGTAACTTGCACACAGGAGCAGACAACCATTTAAGGTGCATGGTGGTGTTCCCTCAGACTAAGAAACCACTAGTCGTTACGAAATGGTTCATAGTGAACTGTGATTGTTAAGGAATTTTCAAAAATTTCAGGTCTGGAAACTTCAAATTTATGGGGTTTGCCTTGGACAAATCTGGAATTTCTTCTGGAGCAAGAGTTTAGTAATAGGAGGCCAAGGAGGCTACGTGAAAATAAAGGAAAACACTCACCTTTTCAGGTCTTTGTCCAGCGCCGAATCTTCTGATGTTGGATATGTTTTTTTGCCCCATCTACCCATTGAGAATACATGCACTTTTGGCCCAATGTGCAGGTGTATGGTAGGATCAGGAGAAATAGTTTTTGGCCACACAAGCTTTAAAACAGTCTGCCCGTCCGTTTAGGGCCCAAAAACCACGCGTCTGCGCGCGCGCAAAAAGATACACGCAAAAAGCCGCGCGTTATACGAACAAGCCATTGAACTCAATGGCTAACTACATTTTACACGTGTAAAATGGACAGAATACACAGAGTGTATACAGAATATACGGAGCGAAATTCCGTGTGAAGGGGCCCCTACTGTATATAATATTGCCATGCATATGGCATGTGGGAGGTGTGCATGTTCACAGGGGCGGACACAAACAAAAAAGGGCTCCTCTGTGATACCAGTGTGTGGGCCGCCTTCTGTCAGCCGACCCACAAATTACATCATAGTAATGAAAAAAATATCTGTACAAAAAATGTTTTATTCCTGTGTCTGGAATCAACTTTATAGACTATTGTGCAATAACACGTGGCATCCCTGGTGGTCCAACACAGTAGAGGGGTTAACAGTAACATCTTTGGAGGTCCAACACAGTAGAAGGGTTAATAGTGATATCTTTGGTGGCCTAAGACAGTAGAGGGGTTAATAGTAATATCCCGGATGGTCTACAACAGTAGAGGGGTTAATAGTAATATCCTTGGTGGCCTAAGACAGTAGAGGGGTTATTAGTAATATCCCTGGTGGCCTAAGACAGTAGAGGGGTTAATAGTAATATCCTTGATGGCCTAAGACAGTAGTGGGGTTAATAGTAACATCTTTGATGGCCTGAGGCAGCAGAAGGGTTAATAGTAATATCCTTGGTGGCCTAAGACAGTAGTGGGGTTAATAGTAACATCTTTGGTGGTTTAAGACAGTAGAGGGGTTAATAGTAATATCCTTGGTGGCCTAGGACAGTAGTGGGGTTAATAGTAATATCCCTGGTGCCCTAAGACAGTAATGGGGTTAATAGTAATATCCCTGGTGGCCTAGGGCAGTAATGGGGTTAATAGTAATATCCCTGGTGGCGTAAGACAGTAATGGGGTTAATAGTAATATCCCTGGTGGCCTAGGGCAATAATGGGGTTAATAGTAATATACCTGGTGGCCTAAGACAGTAGAGGGGTTAATAGTAATATCCCTGGCAGTGTAAGGCAGTGAGGGGTTAATAGTAACATCCCTGGTGGACTAGGGCAGTAGAGGGGTTATAGTAACAACACTTGTGGGCTTGGGCATTGAGAGGTTAATACTACCATACTTGGTGGCCTACAGTGGTATAGAGGGGGGTACTTGTGAGCTTCTTGGGGGTACTTGTGAGCTCTATAGGTCCGGAGATGAATAAAGTCTTGGAAAGCCAAGAAGGTAGGTTAGATTTCAGTAGGCCAAGACTACCAAGACTATGGACCAGCCTAAAACAGGAAGTGAGCCCAGTTTCTGGTAGAGAACCCCCTCCTTCCAATATAGTGAATTCTTGGACAATCCCTTGAAAAATGTAGAGGGGGTGTAAATTATTTTAACTGGTTCCATTTTGAATGTCCTACGAGATACAAGAGAAGACGCCTTGCTGAATGTTCCACTGGATGCCCCCTGTCATCTGTCATATTGATAGACTTTATATTCGTAATTGCCAATTCCAGAAATGGTTTCTCCCATTCTGATAATATATGACAGGCTGATATGAGTGGAAGGCCGCTATTGATTGAGTGATATTCGGCTGCTGTTAGGAGGAATTAGTCCGGGGCTGTTTTACAGTTTGCAGCTGATGTATATACGTGAGGGGAATGCAGAGCCCGCATGACGGATGAATGGTTTGTCCTCCGTCCGTCAGATAGCCTTCATAATTGTGAAATGAAGAGGACAGGAATCGCAAGGCGTCCATCAGAAGCATCAGAGCGTGGAGAATATAGATCGTAATATATTCAGGTCAAATCTGGGACTATCAAAAGAAAGTTATTTATCTCATATCTATCGTCTATCTATCTCATTATCTATCTATCAATTATAGTAGTTATATTCTTGTACATAGGGGCAGTATTATAGTAGTTATATTCTTGTACATAGGAGTAGTATTATAGTAGTTATATTCTTGTACATAGGAGCAGTATTATAGTAGATATATTCTTGTACATAGGAGTAGTATTATAGTAGTTATATTCTTGTACATAGGAGTAGTATTATAGTAGTTATATTCTTGTACATAGGAGGTAGTATTATAGTAGTTATATTCTTGTACATAGGAGGTAGTATTATAGTAGTTATATTCTTGTACATAGGAGGTAGTATTATAGTAGTTATATTCCTGTACATAGGAGTAGTATTATAGTAGTTATATTCTTGTACATAGGAGCAGTATTATAGTAGTTATATTCTTGTACATAGGGGCAGTATTATAGTAGTTATATTCTTGTACATAGGAGTAGTATTATAGTAGTTATATTCTTGTACATAGGAGTAGTATTATAGTAGTTATATTCTTGTACATAGGAGGTAGTATTATAGTAGTTATATTCTTGTACATAGTAGTAGTATTATAGTAGTTATATTCTTCTCCATAGGAGTAGTATTACAGTAGTTATATTCTTGTACATAGGAGGTAGTATTATAGTAGTTATATTCTTATACATAGGAGCAGTATTATAGTAGTTATATTCTTGTACATAGGAGTAGTATTATAGTAGTTATATTCTTCTACATAGGAGTAGTATTACAGTAGTTATATTCTTGTACATAGGGGCAGTATTATAGTAGTTATATTCTTGTACATAGGAGGCAGTATTATAGTAGTTATATTCTTGTACATAGGAGCAGTATTATAGTAGTTATATTCTTGTACATAGGAGCAGTATTATAGTAGTTATATTCTTGTACATAGTAGTAGTATTATAGTAGTTATATTCTTCTCCATAGGAGTAGTATTACAGTAGTTATATTCTTGTACATAGGAGGTAGTATTATAGTAGTTATATTCTTGTACATAGTAGTAGTATTATAGTAGTTATATTCTTGTACATAGGAGCAGTATTATAGCAGTTATATTCTTGTACATAGGAGCAGTATTATAGTAGTTATATTCTTGTACATAGGAGGTAGTATTATAGTAGTTATATTCTTGTACATAGGAGCAGTATTATAGTAGTTATATTCTTGTACATAGGAGCAGTATTATAGTAGTTATATTCTTGTACATAGGAGTAGTATTATAGTAGTTATATTCTTGTACATAGGGGCAGTATTATAGTAGTTATATTCTTGTACATAGGAGGCAGTATTATAGTAGTTATATTCTTGTACATAGGATTCGTATTATAGTAGTTATATTCTTGTACATAGTAGTAGTATTATAGTAGTTATATTCTTGTACATAGGATTCGTATTATAGTAGTTATATTCTTGTACATAGTAGTAGTATTATAGTAGTTATATTCTTGTACATAGGATTCGTATTATAGTAGTTATATTCTTGTACATAGTAGTAGTATTATAGTAGTTATATTCTTGTACATAGGAGCAGTATTATAGTAGTTATATTCTTGTACATAGGAGCAGTATTATAGTAGTTATATTCTTGTACATAGGAGCAGTATTATAGTAGTTATATTCTTGTACATAGGAGCAGTATTATAGTAGTTATATTCTTGTACATAGGAGTAGTATTATAGTAGTTATATTCTTGTACATAGGAGCAGTATTATAGTAGTTATATCCTTGTACATAGGAGCAGTATTATAGTAATTATATTCTTGCACATAGGAGTAGTATTATATTAGTTATATTCTTGTACATAGGAGGTAGTATTATAGTAGTTATATTCTTGTACATAGATGGCAGTATTATAGTAGTTATAGTCTTGTACATAGGAGTAGTATTATAGTAGTTATATTCTTGTACATAGGAGTAGTATTATAGTAGTTATATTCTTGTACATAGGAGTAGTATTATAGTAGTTATAGTCTTGTACATAGGAGTAGTATTATAGTAGTTATATTCTTGTACATAGGAGGTAGTATTATAGTAGTTATATTCTTGTACATAGGAGTAGTATTATAGTAGTTATATTCTTGTACATAGATGGCAGTATTATAGTAGTTATATTCTTGTATATAGGGGCAGTATTATAGTAGTTATATTTGTATACATAGGTGGTGGTATTATGATAGTAATATTTATATGTATAGGAACATTATTAGAAATGTTGTATCCGTATCGTAGTAAATCTGCGCTATATACATACGGTAGTAGATGTATTTACGGTGTATACAATGTTAGCCTAATTTTTCATACACATACAGTTAATAAAAAAGCTATTACGTCATATGGTACATTGAGCCCTTATGTAATAACATATGTGGTCTTTAGCATTTATGTACGATTATTTATTTTCTCCTAGATCTAGTGCGATTTTTCCTGGGGTGTGTGATCAGTGGAGTCCTGTAGATAGATATGGCTGCCAAGTAACAGGCAGAACGTGAATTAGCTGCGCCATTAATATCCTCTCCATTGTAAATGCCTGGCTATATGTAATAAGTGATGCATTATCCCCTGATGTGTTTTCTGTATAATGCTATTATAAGTTATCTCAGCTCCGTGATAAGGATGAGCGCTCCGCTTATAGAGCCTCCAGCCATATAGTTATTAACTCCTTAAGTAACATCATACGTCTTCCCCAATGATGGGAGATATAATGACTTCACTATCTGCACTTGACACATTGAACTTGTCATCACTTAATGAATTAACTTGGTTTCCATCTTAAAGGGAATTTCCACTTAGGCTTAATTTTCCAACGAAACATGTCCTTGGTATGGACCATATGTCCAATGTGGACATTCCTGGAGACCAGAGACTTACAATCATTGAGTCTTCAGGCCTGCCTGACTTGTATTCATGACCATCTTCCATTCTATGGTAATGGGTGGGCGAAGGATCATCCTAGTCAATATTGTCTATCACAAAACCTGGAGACGAATCTAGACAAGATGCCTTCTCCAAGATGTCTGCTGAGGTTTCTCATGTGGAAGTTCCTCCCTAATTCTGAGGCAAGTATGGACATTCTTGGAGACCAAAGACCTGCTTTGGCCATCAGGCTTGATTGACTTCCATCCATGGACATCCTCCTTCCTATAGTATTGGGTGAGCCCAGGATTGTCCTAGTCAATAATGTCCATCACAAAACCCAAGATCAAAGCTTATTCTGGAGTTGAAACCAGACAAGATGCCTTCTCCAAGATGTCTACTGAGGTTTCTCATGTGGAAGTTCCTCCCTAATTCTGAGGCAAGTATGGACATTCTTGGAGACCAAAGACCTGCCTTGGCCACCAGGCTTGATTGACTTCCATCCATGGACATCCTCCTTCCTATAGTATTGCATGAGCCCAGGATTGTCCTACTCAATAATGTCCATCACAAAATCCAAGATCAAAGCTTATTCTGGAGTTGAAACCAGACAAGATGCCTTCTCCATGATGTCTGCTGAGGTTTCTCGTTGGAAGTTCCTCCCTATTTCTGAGACAAATATGGACATTCTTGGAGACCAAAGACCTTCTTTGGCCACCAGGCTTGATTGACTTCCATCCATGACCATCCTCCTTCCTATAGTATTGGGTGAGCTCAGGATTGTCCTAGTCAATAATGTCCATCATAAATCCCAAGATCAAAGCTTATTCTGGAGTTGAAACCAGACAAGATGCCTTCTCCAAGATATCTGCTGAGGTTTCTTGTGTGGAAGTTCCTCCCTATTTCTGAGACAAATATGGACTTTCCTTGAGACCAAAGGCCTACTTTGGCTTGATTGACTTCCATCTTTGATACTCTTCCATCCTATAGTAATGGGTGGGCTCAGGATTGTCTAAGTCAATGATGTCCTTCACAAAACCCAAGATTGAAGCTAATACAGGAGTTAAAACCACATAATATTTGTTCTCCAAGCTGACCACTGAGGTATTGCTTCTTTATTGTATTATTACTCATCCTGATCTTCCTGGTTCATGAATAGAATACTAGATTTGCAGTGAAGACTGACAGTAAGCAGAAACAGGGATTAAGGCAACTCTTCCTGTTCATCTGCGTCCGTACAAGTCTAGGGAAAGTTGGGTAACAAACCCTATAGACATGACATTGACCCCCTTCTACGACTCTCTAAAAATGTCTTTGCTTCTCAGAAACGTTATCTGCCTTTTAGTTAATTGCAATGGAGACGGCGACGTGGGAACAGATGACAAGCGGCGTCCTACAATGATAGAATATTCCGTCTCCCACACAGAACTCCCAGGGACGAGGTATCTCACAGATAATATATAGCTGAGGATTATCAGCAAACCCACAGAGATATAGGGGCGGCCGCCTCCATCGAAGGATTGCATTATACGCCATTAATATTCATGGCACCTGCCATGACTTTCATGCTGGTGTCTGGTGACAGGTCTGTAGGGCAGGTGTGAGGGATTACGGGATATTATAGGTGAGCTGCACTACGGCTCGACATATAGAAGGAATTATGGATCACTTAAAGGGATGGTTCTGTTTGGAAATGTCTTTAACCCTGGTGGTCCCGCTGCTGCTCAGGGGCAACATGATGTTAGTTTATATTATAGTGGGGCACGTTGGGGGCCCCTTATGGCTCTATTATAATACTGTGCATAGTTTATGCCGTCATATGTTGTCAGGGCATCTACCACCACAGGGATCCCATGATTAGAGGATGACGCTAGATGACGCCCATTGATATCTGGAGGTTAGACGAGAGCAGCCCCAATAATGGGGCCCTCGCTCTTGTACGTCCTGCCTTACACCCAGATATATATCACCAGCACTGTCGCCCCCCTGCCTGTGCCAGCCGCCCTCCATTGTAGACGACATCCTCATGAATCCGCCTGCTAATGCCGTGTGTGTAACTGAGGATGAAAAAGGATTTAGGTGATTATAGAAGGACGGACAAGAGCTTAAAGCAGCCGGCTCAGGGCACCAGTGCAAGGAGCACAGGATGGCAGCGATATATGCCAGTCTCTACTATACCCATATCACCTCTGCAGCACTATAGTGGACCCAATGCAATATCTGGCACAGGGGCCCCACATACCATGTGTGGTTTATAATACTGGTAGAGGGTCTTTGGACTCATACGGCTATCTCTGCACACCTGTAATATACACAGTAATAATGGGGAAGGGCTGAGGGGGCAACTGGGTATTCGAGCTGTACACCCCTATGGGATATCCCCGGGATGGTGAGGATTGTCTCTGCTTCAGCAATAGGACGTTTTAGAAAGGAGATAGATAGATAGATAGGAGATAGATAGATAGATAGATAGATAGATAGATAGATAGATAGATAGATAGGAGATAGATAGATAGATAGATAGATAGATAAATAGATAGATAGATAGATAGATAGATAGATAGATAGATAGATAGGAGATAGATAGATAGATAGATAGATAGATAGATAGATAGGAGATAGATAGATAGATAGATAGATAGATAGATAGATAGGAGATAGATAGATAGATAGATAGATAGATAGATAGGAGATAGATAGATAGATAGATAGATAGATAGGAGATAGATAGATAGATAGATAGATAGATAGGAGATAGATAGATAGATAGATAGATAGATAGATAGATGATAGATAGATAGATAGATAGATAGATAGATAGATAGGAGATAGATAGATAGATAGATAGATAGATAGATAGGAGATAGAAGGATAGACAGACAGGCTATTGGACGTGTCAGACTATGAGATGTTTGGTTACATTGTGCAGTATAGTAGTATTAGTCTTCTCAGCCCCAATTACTGGTATTGTGTAATGTTCACACTGATAATTACTTGCAGAAATGACACCATGAAGTGATAAATGATGTGACAATAACTGATAGATTCAGCAACAAGTCATTAACCTACATAACACCCCAGGCACATGAGAGAGAATGTACTACTAACATGTACATATGATAGATAGATAGATAGATAGATAGATAGATAGATAGATAGATAGATAGATAGATAGATAGATAGATAGGAGATAGATAGATAGATGATAGATAGGAGATAGATAGATAGATAGATAGATAGATAGATAGATAGATAGATAGATAGATATGATGATAGATAGATAGATAGATAGATACATAGGAGATAGATAAATAGATAGATATTAGATAGATAGATAGATAGATAGATAGATAGGAGATAGATAGATAGATAGATAGATAGATAGATAGATAGATAGATAAATAGATAGATAGATAGATAGATAGATGATAGATATGAGGATACAGAGAGTCATTAGTCACTGTGATAAATCTGGTACACTTTCTGACTCTCCACGTTCCGCTCCCATTAGACAGGGTTAGTAAATTTCCATTGTTTTTGGAGTCATCGCACTTGTCCCTTTTCTTATAGGCCTACCCTTTATGTCTCCTTATTCATCAGACATCTTTCATCTCGGGCCAAATTTCAATTAATTTGCAGACAAGAGTAAAATTGTCCCGAATCATGAGACGATTGACCTTGCTGGGCGGATGGAGGGAGACAATGATGTCTTATTAATCACGTAACGCCACCATTCTCGCCTTCTTCCTGACATATATGGCGGCAGGACACCTGAGGATCCTTGGAGGAGACGTTGCAGGATTTAACCTCTTAGTGTCACATTCAGCTCCTGCGCTCGGCGCCATCGTTACGCCTTATGTCTCAGATATGTCGAGTGTACGGACGTCTCAGATCTAAGAGATAAAATTTTTCTACATTGTTATTTTTAGGCCCAAGCTGAACAATATCGTCTCTCGTCCTCCTCATCTCTGACAGAGGTAATTGGCCCATTATAAAGTTTTGTCTTAGTAAAGATACTGATGATCAAACTTCAGGACCTCTGATATGAACTAGGCTGCCATAAAGTGATGGATTTTACAGCATTGAATTGGATGCTGGTAAAACCTGGGTATATACAGTATATAATTATATATGTACAGCCTGGGGATCTCCTTGCACATGTAATACATCCTCACTACTTCCTTACCATAGTTACACGGTTGTGCCAATACCCCCCCCCCATCACCAGTTTCTATGTTTTCAGGTCACATCATTAGGTATTTCGGCAGTAATTTATCCATCTATACATCTGCATAATTTCGCTTTACTCCTACGCACTTGAAAACACATTGAGGAGTTCTCTGGGACGTGCGTCACTCCTGATGAATGACCTGCTTCCCGCATTCCTCCCTAAAGAACCCGTTTGCAATGAATTGACCCCCTTGCGGAGTCCCGCACCTCGCGCTGGCTGTGAGATGGAGATGGCTCGGCCGTTACCTGTCTCGTGACAAAGACCTATAGGCAAGGAACGGCTAGGTAGACGGAATTTATTAATGACCATGCACAGCTGCCAAGAGCCCAGACCGCAAAATCCATCATGTTGACAAGACCTAGAGCTCTAGAATCTCGGAAATGCCCCTTATTTGCCTTGTGGAGTCCCACAGTTGTACAAAACAATCTGAAGACACAACCTGGGGAAATTCACTTTCTTGTATATGATAGTCTGCAGAGAAAAGCGTCAATGCCTATAGATTCAAGGCCATAAGCTATACAGTATGCAGAATTTTTAATACTGTGGCCTGTGTAGTGGTCTTCTTTCTTGTGTATATCTATGTTTATGTCAAGGCCAGCATGTTAAACTTGATAACTCGTAAGACTTTGGCCTGGTCTCCCGGTCTTCTTCCTTGCCTATACCTATGTCAATATCAGAGGTTGTACAGTATGTTAAACATGAAAACTCATACGATTTTTGTCTGGTCTCCCGGTCTTCTTCTTCTCCCTGTGTTAATATCAGAGGTTGTACAGTATGTTAAACATGATAACTTCATAAGACCGTGGCCTGGTCTCCCATCTTCTTCCTTGCCTATACCTATGTCTTTGTTAGAGGTTGTACAGTATGTTAAACATGATAACTCATAAGATTTTGGCTTGATCTCCTGGTCTTCTTCATGCCTATACCTATGTCAATATCAGAGGTTGTACAGTATGTTACACATGATAACTCATAAGACTGTGCCCTGGTCTCCCAGTCTTCTTCCTTGCCTATACGGTATAGGCAAGGAAGAAGACCGGGAGACCAGGGCACAGTCTTATGAGTTATCATGTTTAAAATACTGTACAACCTCTGACATAGACATAAGTATAGGCAATACCTATATCTATGTCAGAGGTTATACAGTATGTTAAACATGATAGCTCATAAGACTGTGCCCTGGTCTCCCGGTCTTCTTCCTTACCTATATCTATGTCAGAGGTTGTACAGTATGTTAAACATGATAACTCACAAGACTGTGGCCTCATCTCCCAGTCTTCTTCTTGCCTATACCTATTTCTAAGTCAGAGGTCGTACAGTATGTTACACATGATAACTCACAAGACTGTTCTCTGGTCTCCCGATCGTCTTCTTCTTGCCTATACTTATGTCTATGTCAATGCTAGAGGTTGTACAGTATGCTAAACATGATAAAGAAAAAAGATTTTGTCTTGGTCTCCCAGTCTTCTTCCTTTCCTACAAGCCTACATCTGGTTCTCACTGAGTAGACCCTGCTGATATAGAGAGTCTTATAGGCAATGCAGTATGTAAAAAAAAGTATGCAAAAATGAAGATTCCAAACCTTTAGACATTCATGTTCTTGCATATGGAGGTATACAGAAGGTGTACAGGACACTAAACTACATAGCTTGTTATTTGGTCTCCCGGCCTCTTCCTTGCCTATACCTACGTTTATGTCAATCTAAATAACTTGTAAGACTGTGCTCTAGTCTTCCAGTCGTCTTCATTGCTTATACCTATGTCAAGACCCGAAGGTGTACAGTATGCTAAACATGAAAACACTTAAGACTGTGGCCTGGTTTCCCGGGCTCCTTCCATGTCTAAAAGGCTGCATCACTCATTACATTTGGGAGGTCCTGTTCTCATTGAGGAGACTCTTCTGGTGTATGCTATCTTACAGGCAATGTACTCTGGGAAAAGTATGCAAATTAGGTCTCCACCCCCACCTCACCAATTATAGGTCAATGACTGACCTATAAAAGAGTCCTGTAAAGTAACTAGTGATGTCTGGTTGGTTTGGTTAATATCTTTAGTCAGGATTTAAAACTTACCATTCTCCCCAGAAACCACATCAAAGCTGCATTTTTTTCCAATATGGCTTTATTGCAGTTTTAACTGCACTGTGTGAATGTGTTCTGAAAGCCCAGTCACTCCCCACCCAGTACATATCACATGTCATCTTTAATCATCATGCACCCCCCACAGTAAACTCACCATCACCATATGCTCTCTTAATTTCCCATACATAGTAGAATGCTCCCCAGTGGCCCCAAACACAGTATAATTGTCCTTTGTGGCTCCACACAGAATATGAGGCCTCCCGGTGGACTTTACAGACAATATAAGTGATTTCAATGACCCCTGCACACAGTATAATGGTACCCAGTGGTCCCACACAGAATATATAGTTCCCAGTTTCCCCACAAATAGTCTAATTGTCCCCAGTGGCCGCTACACACATTATAATGCTTCCCGGTGGCCCCTACGTACAACGTAATTGTTCTTGGTGGACCTTTCTAACAGTATAATGGTCCCCAGTGGCCCCTACACACAGTATAATGGCCCACGTGGCCGCTACACACAACGTAATTGTCTTTAGTTGACCCTGCTAACAGTATAATGGTCCCCAGTTGCACCAGACATAGTATAATGTTCCCCAGTGGCCCCATACACAGTATAATTGTTCCCAATGACCCCTGCACACAGTATAATGGTCGGCAGTGCCCACTACCCATATTATAATGATCCCTAGTGGTGCCTACACAAATTGTCCTTGGTGGTCCCTGCTAACAGTATAATGGTCCCCAGTGGCCCCTACACACAGTATAATGCATCCCAATGGCCCTACACACAATATAATTGTCCTTGGTGGACCATTCTAACAGTATAATGGCCCCCAGTGGACCCTACACACAATATAATTGTTCTTGGTGGACCCTGCTAACAGTATAATAGTCTCCAGTTGCACCACACCTAGTATAATGCTCCCCAGTGGCCCCATTCACAGTATAATTGTTCCCAATGACCCCTACACACAATATAATGCATCCCAATGGCCCCTACACACAATATAATTGTCCTTGGTGGACCATTCTTACAGTGTAATGGTCCCCAGTGGACCCTACACACAATATAATTGTCCTTGGTGGACCCTGCTAACAGTATAATAGTCTCCAGTTGCACCACACCTAGTATAATGCTCCCCAGTGGCCCCATTCACAGTATAATTGTTCCCAATGACTCCTGCACACAGTATAATGGTCGGCAGTGCCCACTACCCATATTATAATGATCCCTAGTGGTGCTTACCCACTTTTTAGGGCTCCACAGTGGTCCCACACCATACTTGTGCCATAGAAATAAAGAATCTCTCTTACACTTTAGTAAAAAGTCGCCTTCATGGCCCATAATTGATGTAAAAAGACGAATCCCGGGCCAGGATCTCCTTACAAATCGTCTGTGACTGACAAGTGAAGACAAACAAATCCATCCTCATTACCGGCTCCTACAAGTGTCACATCTGGAGTTTGATAAATAGACGTCATTAGCATCTTCATCCAAAACCAGTCATTTCATCACAATAATGGAAATGATGAGAATTAATACTCTCGACGTCTGCAAGAAAGATGTCGCAGGCCGTCTGAAGGCTCCTAGAAGAAGCTGCTCGCTCCTTGGGGGCACTGAAACATATATTTAAGTTATATAATATATTCTGCATAGGTATATGTAAGCAGAAGACAGAACTCCGCAATGTATAGTCATGTGACAAACAGAGACCATGGTAGCCAAAAAGAAGACTCAGTTGGGACCTCTCAACCATTAATACCCCTAAGTTATCTACAGTGAGTTTGGTGCTTCAGCAGGGTTGCGATGGGAAGTGGATATAGCAAGTTTTTAGTTCTATAACAGCACTCCCGCAGGAGAAAAAAAGAATTACACAAGTCAATGAGCTGTGTATGTAATACATAGACATGTCGGGTCCTCCAGAGCAAGATATGTGTTTTATATCTGTTTTAGTAGATGGGGATCTTTAATAGTGTCCCTTCTCCCCTCCCCAGAAAATAGGACATGACCTAAAAGAGCACACCAAAACGCGTAGTCATGTGACAAATAGAGACCATGGTAGCTAAAAGGGGAACTCATTAGGATCTTTCAATGATAAGTACCCCAAAGCCATCACTGGTCAGTTTGGTACTTCACTTGTATTAAGGTTTTAATTCTATTATGGCTCCCCCGCAGGAGAAGATAGGAATTACACAATGTCCATAGAAATTAAATGGGTTATAACAGGTCCTCCAAAGCAAGAGGTGCTCTTTGTAGTTGTTTTATCACATGGGGGTTCTTCTCCCCTTTATTAACCTTGAAACCTTGAGGGCTCAAAACAGCGCTCCAAAACACAGAGTCATGTGACCAACAGAGACTATGGTACCTGGTGGGCCTAATGTAGCTCAAACAATGATCACTAGCCCAAAGCTATCGACCATGTCTGGTACTTCAGCAGGGACGTGATCAGCTGTGGCAACAAAAAAAAAAAATCTACAGCAAGGTTTTAATTTTACTGCAGCACCCCCGCAGGAAAAAAGAAGAATTACACAATATCCATAGAAGTCAATGGACTGTGCTTGTAATACATGAAGCTTTATGTAGCTCCTTTAATAGATGGGGAACCTTAATGGGAACTTCCATAAGCTCCATGTCCCTATCTAGGGGATGTTAAAAAAAAAAATTCGGACCTAAAAGCCGTTCATGAATAGCTCGTGAAAGTATCACATGAAACAGCGCCACTCCTGTCCAGGGGTCGTGCCTGGAATTGCAACACCTCTCCATTGAAGTGAATAGGGATGAGTTGCAATACCACACACCACCTGCGAGCAACTGTGGCACTGTTTATAAGACCAAACACTCTTGTTTTTCTAATCCTGTCCAATATCTTACATCCAGCAACAGAAAATCAGAAAATCGCCATGTGCTGCACCGGCGGCAAACTCAGCCCTGCTACAGGTGACCATCTACAGGAACAGTACACCTGACAACCTATATCCCACGCTACACGGCATCCATACGCTTCTGTGCCCTTTATAATAAAAGTATAATAGGCCATTCCTGAAAAGAGGGCATATATGTCCTTTAAATAGGAATGTGTAGGCGAAAGCCGTGGCGCTGTGTAAATAGGCTCGGCGCGAGGAGTGGGAGCAGGGGAGCGGGTTTACACCGGGTCTGCCGTGTACAGAGCGCTCTAGTTATTTCATATTCAGCTCTATTTTGGAAAAATTGCACCTGTTTCTAATATTGTCCCTGCACACCCTGCTGAATCCAAAGAGACCCAGCGGGGCGGCGGAAAAGTGGCGCCATTACATCCGAAATTTGGTCTACAAAACATGTGCTATGAGGGGGAGTTGACTAGTTAGTCATTATACTGTATATAGCACTAGTATTAGTTGTCACTCAGCTTTCCCAGACAAAGACATACCGCATCTCTTTTACCTTAGGCGAGGTTCACACTAGTGCTGAGCTCTCCGCCAGGGGACCCTGAATAATAGAGAGGCCGTCCTCTAAAACTGACAGCTCCTCTATATACTACACCACACAGGACAGGTCCTCTATATACTACACCACACAGGACAGATCCTCTATATACTACACCACACAGGACAGGTCCTCTATATACTACACCACACAGGACAGGTCCTCTATATACTACACCACACAGGACAGGTCCTCTATATACTACACCACACAGGACAGGTCCTCTATATACTACACCACACAGGACAGATCCTCTATATACTACACCACACAGGACAGGTCCTCTATATACTACACCACACAGGACAGGTCCTCTATATACTACACAGCACAGGACAGATCCTCTATATACTACACCACACAGGACAGGTCCTCTATATACTACACCACACAGGACAGGTCCTCTATATACTACACAGCACAGGACAGAGCCTCTATATACTACACCACACAGGACAGGTCCTCTATATACTACACCACACAGGACAGGTCCTCTATATACTACACCACACAGGACAGGTCCTCTATATACTACACCACACAGGACAGGTCCTCTATATACTACACCACACAGGACAGGTCCTCTATATACTACACAGCACAGGACAGATCCTCTATATACTACACCACACAGGACAGGTCCTCTATATACTACACCACACAGGAGAGCTCCTCTATATACTACACCACACAGGACAGATCCTCTATATACTACACCACACAGGACAGATCCTCTATATACTACACCACACAGGACAGGTCCTCTATATACTACACCACACAGGACAGGTCCTCTATATACTACACCACACAGGACAGCTCCTCTATATACTACACCACACAGGATGGGTCCTCTATATACTACACCACACAGGACAGATCCTCTATATACTACACCACACAGGATGGGTCCTCTATATACTACACCACACAGGACAGATCCTCTATATACTACACCACACAGTACAGGTCCTCTATATACTACACCACACAGGACAGGTCCTCTATATACTACACCACACAGGACAGGTCCTCTATATACTACACCACACAGGACAGATCCTCTATATGCTACACCACACAGGACAGGTCCTCTATATACTACACCACACAGGACAGGTCCTCTATATACTACACCACACAGGACAGATCCTCTATATACTACACCACACAGGACAGGTCCTCTATATGCTACACCACACAGGACAGGTCCTCTATATACTACACCACACAGGACAGGTCCTCTATATACTACACCACACAGGACAGGTCCTCTATATACTACACCACACAGGACAGGTCCTCTATATACTACACCACACAGGACAGGTCCTCTATATACTACACCACACAGGACAGGTCCTCTATATACTACACCACACAGGACAGGTCCTCTATATACTACACCACACAGGACAGGTCCTCTATATACTACACCACACAGTACAGGTCCTCTATATACTACACCACACAGGACAGGTCCTCTATATACTACACCACACAGGACAGGTCCTCTATATACTACACCACACAGGACAGGTCCTCTATATACTACACCACACAGGACAGGTCCTCTATATACTACACCACACAGGACAGGTCCTCTATATACTACACCACACAGGACAGGTCCTCTATATACTACACCACACAGGATGGGTCCTCTATATACTACACCACACAGGACAGGTCCTCTATATACTACACCACACAGGACAGGTCCTCTATATACTACACCACACAGGACAGGTCCTCTATATACTACACCACACAGGACAGGTCCTCTATATACTACACCACACAGGACAGATCCTCTATATACTACACCACACAGTACAGGTCCTCTATATACTACACCACACAGGACAGGTCCTCTATATACTACACCACACAGGACAGGTCCTCTATATACTACACCACACAGGACAGGTCCTCTATATACTACACCACACAGGACAGGTCCTCTATATACTACACCACACAGGACAGATCCTCTATATACTACACCACACAGGATGGGTCCTCTATATACTACA